>NC_054386.1:9667500-9734341 GCF_017654675.1 Xenopus laevis | reverse complement strand
CTCGTGACCTCATTCTGTCAAAAATGTTGTGGCTCAGACTCAACTGAGAGGCTGAAAGTCTTATAACTGTCTCCCGGCTCTGTCATATTTCAGTCTCGTGTCTTTACTTCTTCTTTGCGGTTATCTTGAACAAGCATCCTCACAGCTATCGCGTGTAGTCATCAGCTGGTTTGCAGATTTGCCAAAACAGATCGGTATCTAGTTGAATCGCGGGAGCTGTATGCCCCGACTCTACCCAAGGAAACTGGAGTCTTCTTTTCTCCTTTCAGTGCTAATCGGCATTCCTTGACAATATCACCAGTTTCTCTGCCTCTGTTTCTTTCATAACACAAGCTGAATGGTCTACTCTTTTCCGCGCTGTGGCTCATTAGCCAAACCGAGCCTATCTGGAAATAGCCTTATCTGATTCAACTGAACTACATAATGGAGCGTTCGATAACGTCGGCAGAGCTGGTGGTCTTCAGCGGAACTGGATACTTCCTATAAACTGTTGCTAGAATTTGGTATTGGGTTCTGTAATTTCCAGTCCTCTTGAGTCCTGATTCTAGCCGCGATCCCACTACCTCTTCTTCAGCACCCATCCTCCTACGAATTTCTGGCTTTGGGTCTCTGTAGCTTGAGTCGATCTTCGAGTTGTTCCTCTCTCTTTTCTCTTGACGCAGTCAACCCCTGACCTCCCCTCCCCTCCACCCGAGTTGCGCGTCTTCTATGTGCTGGTGGGATCTTCCTCCCCTGTGCCACTCTCTGCCCTACTATCAGTTAGCTCCCGTCTGCTAGAAAGTTCGGTAAGACTGTGGATTTTGGAAGCTGTTGTTTCCGCAAAATTGTCAATTCTGGTAAGCCTGACTATGCTCAGAATCATACTCGCATTGTCGTGCGTTCACTTAATTATGAGTCTCTTGAGCTGTTACAGTCTGTATCAACTCTGTCTTCAAGCATTGTCAGAAAAGTTTTCTCAGTTGTCTCAGTTGTTATAGTGCAGTCTGCTGCCATCTCTTCTTGAGTTTTTAGTTCTCTTCGTTGAGACCAACCGTCATCATCACATGTCTTCATTCTCAAATTCAGTTTTTGTTTCTGAGGTGTATTCTTCCAGGGAACCAGTCATAACACTGTCTCTTGGTGATTCAGCTAGCTATGACAGTTTTTTCCACTTTTGTAACCTTTTTCCTGCGTACTCTTTCCCTTCTACCCTTGCACCTCCCGGTGTTTTCTTCCCAGAGGGTTCCACCTTGAATTGCTTACACTCTTTCTGCACTACTTCAGATTCTTTGATGTCTTTCTGTGATTTCAATGACTGAATGGTAGCTCAGGTCAGGTTTAGGCCTTTCCTTCCTTTTCATCTTGTTAGAGAGCCTCTACGCTGACCTCTTCTTTCGAAAAAACTGTTGTTGTGCTTAGACTCAATCATGACGAGGCTTAAAAGGAACTCTCTAAGAATCAGCGTATCTCCCGCTCTGTTTAATTTCAAGCCTCGTGTCCTTTACTTCTTCTTGGGTTTTGAAGCAATCTTCAGTTCCGTTAGACCAGCTTGGTTATGTCTCCAGATTTTGCACAACACAGTGGGTATTTTTGAATGCTGCGGGTGAACGCTGTATTGCCCCATCCCCAAGAATGACTGTTTATATCTTCTCTCTCAGTGCTAATGGCATCTTCAACTTGTGTCCTTTTCTCTTGTGTTCTTCTAAACTCAAAGACCTTGAATGTTCCTTCTCCGGCGTGCCATAGCAACCGAGCTATCTGGGAATAACCTTTCGATCAGGACTGCACACAAAATGGATAGCGTTGATAACGTCGGAAGCTGTGATTTCGCAGGGCGAACACTCTGGAACGATCAGCTTCGTTATATAGCTGTTATCTAGAATTATGTAGTTCTTTGGAGTTTCTTAACAGTCTCAGAGACCTACGCTGCTTTGCACGTTGTTGCTAGCGTATCCACTCTTTCTTCAGAACACCTAGAATTTCTGCTTTGGGTTCTGCTAGCTTGAGTGTCTTGAGTGTTTCTCTTCTCTTTTTCTTCAAGAGTCAACCTTTGCTGTCTTCTTTGTGCTGTGGGGATTTCCTCTGTGCACCTGCCATATCGTGTTGCACTCGCCGCGTATGATAGAGGAAAGTGTTAAGACTGTGGATGTTAGAAGCTGGTTGTTTCGCAAATTGTCAATTCGTAATCTGATCTGCAGAATTTGCATTGTGGGTTCTGTAAATTAGAGTCCTCTTAGCTGTTACGAGCTGTATCAAACTCACTTGTCTCTCAGACCAGTCTCGTGTCACAGAAAATGTTCTCTGTCTACCAGTCCTGTCCAGTCTTGTATAGTTGCAGTCCACTACTGCGCCTCCTTCTCTGCAGAGTTTTATTTCTCTCGGGTGGAGACAAGTATCATCAATGTCTTCAATGCTCAAATCAGTTTTGTTTGGAGGTGTATTCTTCCAGGGGAGAAGTAACACCTCGTTCTTGGTATTCAGTAGCTATGACAGTTTTTTCCCTGTTGTAACCTTTTCCGCGTCTTTTCCCTTTACCCTGCACCTCCCAGTGTTCTTCCACAGAGGGTTTCCACTTGTAATGGCTATAACTCTTCTGCGACGTACTTCAGGATTCTTTGATGTCTTCTGTATTCAAGTTGCAACTGAATGGAGATCCAGTGTCCTGGGTCTTTAGGCCTCTTCTTCTCTCTTTGCTCAAGCTCTACTGTGACCCTCTTCTTTCGGAAACTGTTGTTGGCTCAGACTCAACCTGAGAGGCTCGAAAGGACTCGTATAACTTACTCCCGCTCTGTTTATTCAAGCCTCGTGTTTTACTTCTTCTTTTGGGTTTGAAGCATTCAGTTTCCGTTAGATCAGGCTGATGGTTGTCAGATTTTGCCAAACAGTGGTATTTTCTTGAATGTGGGAGGAAGCTTATGCCCCATCCCAAGAACTTGGTTTCTTTTTCTTCAGTGCTAATGCATTCACTTGTTAGTTTCTGCCTCTGTTTCTCAACTCAAGCTAGAAGTTCTCCTTTCGGCTTGTGGCATAGCCAACCGAGCTATCTGGAAATAAGCCTTTTTGATCAGACTGACAAAAATGGCGAGCGTTCGGATAACGCGGAAGCTGTGTTTCGGGAACTGATTTACTTCCTATAAACTGTTTCTAGAATTTTGTTTTGGGTTCTGTAATTTCCAGTTCTCTCTGAGTTGTTTCTAGCCGTATCCACCTCTTTCTTCAGGACACCTCTAGAATTTCTGCTTTGGGTTCTGTGCTGAGTGTCTGAGTTGTTTCTCTCTCTTTTTCTTGAGAGTCAAACCTTGCTGTCTTCTATGTGCTGTGGAGATCTTCCTCTGTGCCATCCTGCCATATCAGTTAGCTCCGTTGTAGAAAGTGTTAAGACTGTGGATTTTTGCGAAGCTGTGTTTCTCAAATTGTCAATCTTGTAACCTGAATTTGCAGAATTTGCATTGTGGGTTCTGGTAATTAGAGTCTTCTTTGAGCTGTTACAGCTTGTATCACTCTGGTCTTCAGACCATTGGTCAAGAAAAGTTTTGTCTCAGGTGTCTCAGTTGTTTATAGTTTGCAGGTCTCTGCCATCCTCTTCTGAGTTTTAGTCTTCTTCGTGGAGACAATCAGATATCATCAATGTCTTCAATCTCAATTCGTTTTTGTTTCTGAGGTGTTATTTCTCTGCAGCGGAGACAGTAACCACCTGTCTCTTTGGTATTAGACGCACTATGACAAGTTATTTATCCACTTTTTGCTAACCCTTGTTTCATCCTGCGTCTTTTCCTAACCTGTCTCTACCCCTGCACCTCCCAGCTGCGTTCTGTCCATCCCACGAGAGTTCAGCACCCTTACGATACTGCCTTAACTCTTTCTGCACTACTTTCAGATTCCTTTTGATGCTCCTTTCTGTAATTGTTCAAGGACTGAATGGAGTCAGTGGCGGTTTATGGCCTTTCTTCCTCTTGCTCAAGCTCTACTGTGACCTCTCTTCTTCGAAAGCAGCTGTTGTGGCTTCTGACTTTCAATTCTGCAGAGGCATTAACAGACCTCTTATAACTGTCTCCGCGCTCTGTTATTTCACGCCTCGGGTTTTAACTTCCTTCTTGGGATTTTGCAAGGCATCTTTCAGTTTCCGTCACCTAGATCAGGCCTGGGTTGGGTCAGATTCCTGCCACAGTCAAACGGAATTGTTTCGATTATGCAGGGGCAGACTGACTACTGCCCCTATCCCCAAGAACTGGTTTCTTTTCTCTTGCTAGTGCTTTATATGGCACTTCACTTGTAGTCTTGTTGACCCTCATGTTCATTCTAACTCAAGCTGAATGTCTCCTTAGTCGGCTGTGCATAGCAACCGAGCTATCTGGAATAACCTGGATTCAGACTGACAAAATGGAGCGTTGATAACGTCGGAAAGCTGTGTTTCCGGGAACTGATTACTCGTATAACTGTTTCCTAGAAATTTGTGTTTTGGGCTTCTGCTAATTTTCAGCCTCTTGAGTTTCGTTCTAGCCGTATCCACTCTTTCTTCAGACACCTCTAGAATTTTCCTGCTTTTGGGTATGCTGTCAGCGTTTGAGTGTCTTGAGTTTGGCGTTTCTCTCTCTTTTTCTTCAGAGTCAACCTTGCGTGTCTTTCTTATGTCTGCTGTGGAGTTCCTCTGTGCCACCTGACCATATCGGTTTGCTCACGTTGTCAGAAAGTTGTTTAGACTGTGGATGTAGAAGCTGTGTTTCGCACATTGTCAATTCTGTAACTTGATTGCAGCAATTGCATTGTGGTTCTGTAATATAGAGTCTTCTTGAGCTGTTTACAGACCTTTATCAAAACCTCTTGCTTCAGTACATTTCGTCAAGAAAGTTCTGTCTCATGTCTCAGTTGTGTATAGTTGGCAGTCTCTTTGCCATCTCTTTCTTAGCTTTTTAGTTCCCTATCTTCGGTTGGAGACAATCAGTATCATCAATGTCTTCAATCTCAAAATTCAGTTTTGTTTCTGAGGTGTATCTTCCAGGGGAGAAGTAACACCTGTCTTCTTCGGATTTCAGTAGCTATGACAGTTTTTTCCACTTTTGTAAACCTTTTTCCTGCTCTTTCCCTTTACCCTGCACCTCCCAGTGTTCTTCCACAGACGGGTTCCACTTGGAATGCTAACCTCTATTCTGCACACTTCAGATTCTTTTGATGTCTGTCTGTATTTCAAGTGATCTGCAAGAGTCAGCTGTCGGGTTATAGGCCTTCTTCCTCTTGCTGGCAAGCTCTACTGTCCACCTCTTTCTTTTCGAAACTTGTTAGGCCTGTAGACTCAACTGAGAGGCTTAAAGCACTCTATAACTGGTCTCCCGCTCTGTTATTTCAGCCTCGTGTTTTACTTTTCTTTGGGTTTTGAAGGCAATCGTTCAGTTCTTCCGTCTAGATCCAGCTTGGTTTGTCAGATTGCCAAACCAGTTGGTTATTTTGAATGCGGGGACTGATATTGCCCATCCCAAGACTGGTTTCTTTTCTCTTCAGTGCTAAGGCATTCACTTCGTGAGTTTCCTGCCTCTGTTTCTTCTAACTCAAGCTGAATGTCTCCTTCGGCTGTGGCATCAGCAACCGAGCTATGGAATAGTCCTTTTTGATCAGACCTGAACAAAATGGAGGTATAATGTCCGGGAGCTGGTGTTTCGGGAACTAGATACTTCTATAACTGTCTCTTAGAATTTGGTTTTGGTTCTTAATTTCAGTCTCTTGAGTTGTTTCTAGCCGTATTCCACTCTTCTTCAGACAACCTCTAGAATTTCTGCTTTTGGGTTCTGGTAAGCTTTGAGTGTCTTGAGTTGTTGTCTCTCTCTTTTTCTTCAGAGTCAACCTTGCTGTCTTCTTTGTGCTGTGAGATTTCCTTCCTGTGCCACCTGCCAGATCAGTTCTGCTCCATTGTTAGAAAAGTGTTAAGACTGATGGAATGTTGGAAGCTGTGGTTCGCAATTGTCCAATCATGCTAACTGCTTCTGCTGAATTTGCATTGTGGTTCTGTAATATAGAGTCTTGAGCTGTTACAAGCTGTCATCAAACTCGGTCTTCAGACATTGTCAAGAAAAGTTTTGTCTCAGTTGTCTCAGTGTTATGTTGCAGTCCTCTACCATACTCTTCTTGAAGGTTCTTAGTTCTTCTTCTGTTCGGAGACAGAAGTATCGATCAATGTCTTCAATCTCAAATTTAGTTTTTGTTTTGAGAGTGTATCCTTCTAGGGGGCGAGAAGTACACCACACGGTCTCTTGGTTATTCGCAGTAGCTATGACATTTTTTTCGCACTTTTTAACCCTTTTCCTGCGTCTCTTCCCTTCTACCCTGCACCTCCCGGTTTATCTTCCACAGGAGGGTTCCACTTGAATGCTTAACTTCTTCTCTGCACTACTTCAGATTCTTTGATGTCTTTCCTGTATTTCAAGTGACTGAATGAGTCAGTGTCGGGTTTTTAGCCTTTCTTCCTCTTGCTTCCAAAGCTCTCACTGTGAACCTCTCTTTCGAAACTGTGTTGGTCTCAGGACTCAACTGAGAGGCCTTGACAAGACCTATTTAAACTGTCTCCGGCTCTGTTTATTACAGCCTCGTGTTTTACTTCTTCTTTGGGGTTTTGAAGCTCTTCAGTTTCCGTATAGAGATCAGCTGGTTGTCAGATTGCCAAACAGTGCGTATTTTGAACTGCGGGGAAGCTGTATGCCCCATCCCCAAGAATACTGGTTTTCTTTTTTCTTTCAAGTGCTAATGTCATTCACTCTGTAAGTTTCTTTGCCTCTGTTTCTATTCCTAAGCTACAAGACTGAACTGTCTCCGTATCTCGGCCTTTGTGGCATAGGCAAAGACCGAGCTATCTGGAATAACCTTTTGATCAGACTGAACAAATGGCAGCGTTGATAACGTCGGAAGCTGATGTGCGTCGGGAACTGATACTTTCCAATTAACTGTTTCTAGAATTGTGTTGAAGCGCTTCTTGTAATTTCATTCTCTTAGTAGTTGTTCTAGGCCGATCCACTCTTTCTTCAGACACTCTAGAATTTCTGTTTGGTTCTGTAGCTTGAGTGTCTGTGAGTTGTTTCTCTCTCTTTTTCTCAGAGTCAACCTTGCGTCTTCTTTTGTCTGTTGGGATTTCCTCTGTAGCCACCTGCCATATCGGTTTTGCTCCGTGTAGAAAGTGTTAAGAGACTGTGATATTTGAAAGCGCTGTGTTTCGGCAAACTCTGTCACATTCTGTAAACTGTCTTGCAGAATTTGTATTGTGGAGTCTGTATTAGAGTATTCTTGAGCTGTACAGCTGTTATCAAACTCTCGTCTTCAGACATTGTTAAGAAAAGGTTTTGTCTTCAGTTGTCCAGTGTTATAGTTTGCAAGTCTCTAGCCATCTCTTCTTGAGTTTTAGTTCTTTCTTTCGGTTGGCAGACAAAGTATCACCAATGTCCTTCAATCTCCAAATTACAGTCTTTTGTTTCTGAGGTGTATTCCTTCCGGGAGACAGTACAACACCTGTCTCTTGCGTATTCAGTAGCTTATTACAGTTTTTCCACTTTTTGTAACCTTTTTCATGCGTCTTTTCCCTTTACCCTGCAACCTTCCCAGTTGTTCTTCCACAGAGGGTTCCACTGGAATCCTTAACTCTTTTCTGCACTACTCATTCTTTTGATGTCTTTCTGTATTTCAAGTGACTGAATGGAGTTCAGTGTCGAGTTTTTAGGCCTTTCTTCCCCTCTTGCTCAAGCTACTAACTGATGACCTCTTCTTCGAAACTGTTGTTGGCCAGACTCAACTGTCGAGGCTGAAAGACCACTTTTAACATGTCTCGGCTCTGGTATATTACTAGCCTCGTTGTTTTACTTCTTTATCGCATGTATGATAGTAGGGTTTTGAAAGCATCTCAGTTTTCCGTTAGATCAGCTGGTTTGTCAGATTTGCCAACAGTGGTTATTTTGATATGCGGGGAGCGATATGCCCATCCCCCAAGAACTTGGTTCTTTTTCTTCATTCTAATGCTTTCACTTGTAGTTTCTGCCTCTGTTTTCTTCTAACTCAAGCTGAAATGTCTTCCTTTCGGCTGTGGCATAGACTTACCGAAGCCATCTGAAATAACCTTTTGATCAGACTGAACAAAATGGAACGTTGATTAACGTCGGAGGCTGTGTTTGGGGGAACTGATACTTCCATAACTGTTCTAGAAATTTGTGTTTTGGGTCTGTAAATTTCAGTCTCTTGAGTTGTTCTAGCATAATCCACTCTTTCTTCAAGGACACCTCTTAGAACTTCTGCTTTGGGTTCTGTAGCTTGAGTGTCTTTGAGTGTTCTCCTGCTCTTTTTCATTTCAGAGTCACTTGCTGTTCTTCTTTGTTGCTGCTGGGAATTTCACTCTGTGCCACCTGCCAGATCAGTTTTGCTCCATTGTTAGAAAGTGTTAACGGACTGTAGGATGTTGGGAAGCTGTGGCTTCGCAAATGTCAATCTGTAAACTGTTGATGCAGAATTGTATTGTGGGTTCTGATAATGAGTCTTCTTGAGCTGTTACAGCTGTATCAACTCTGTCTTCAGACATCTGTCAAAGAAAAAGTTTTGTTCTCCAGGTTGTCTCAGTTGTTATAGTTGCCAGGTCTTAGCCATTTCTTCTTGAGTTTTTAGTCTTCTTCGGTTGGAGACAAAGTATCATCACATGTCTTCAATCTCAATTCAGTTTGTTTCTGAGGTGTTATTCCTTCCAGGGGAGAAGTAACACTTGTCTCTTGGTATTCAGCTAGCATATGACAGTTTTTTCCCACTTTTGTAACCTTTTTCCTGCCGTCTTTTCCCTTTACCCTGCACCGCCCGGTTGTTCTCCACAGAGGGTTCCACTTGAATGCTTAACTCTTGCTGCACTACATTGCAGTTCTTTGATGTCTTCGTTATTTCAAGTGACTGAATGGGATCAGTGTTCGGGTTTAGGCCTTTCTTCCTCTTGCTCAAGCTTTCTACTGTGACCTCATTCTTGTCGAAAAAACTGTTTGTTGGCTCAGACTCAAACTGAGAGGCTGAAAGACTCTATAACTGTCTCCCGCTCTGTTATTTCGAGCCTCGTGTTTTACTTCTTTTTGGGGTTTTAAAGCATCTTCAAGTTTCCGTTAGATCAGCTGGTTTGCTCAGATTTGCAAAAACAGTCGCGTATTTTGAATTGCGGGGAGCTGTATTGCCCATTCCCCAAGAACTGGTTTCTTTTTCTTCAGTGCTAATGCATTCACTTGTAGTTTCTGCCCTCTGTTTCTTCTAACTCAAGCTGAATGTCTCTCTTTTCGGCACTTCTCGGCACGATCTACATTATCAGTCAACTCCGTAACGGCTTATCTGGATAATACATAGGCATTTATGAATTCCCAGACTTAGAACAAAATGCGGTAAGATGGATATGATATACAGCTCGGAAGCCCTGTGCTCTGCTCCACGGTAATACCTCGATACTTCTCATAACTGTTTCAATAAGAATTGTGTTTTGCGCTTCTGTCAACTTTCAAGGTCCTTGAGTTGTTCTAGCCGTATCCCACTCTTTCTTCAGACACCTCTAGAATTCTCTGATTTGGGTTCTGTAGCTTGAGGCTGTCCTTGCAGTTGTTCTACCATCTCCTCTTTTCAGTATATCTCCATTACCAGCGCAGTCAACCCCTTGCTGTCTTCTCTAATCGTGCTGTGGATCTTCCCTCGTGTGCCACCTGCACATAAATCAAGAGTCTTGCTCCGTTGTAGAAAGTGTTAAGACCTGTGGCATTTGGAATCTGTCATAATTGCTTTTCCACGCCAAATTCTGGTCAATCCTAAGTCTACAATCGGACTGCAGAATTTATGCCATCGTGGGTCTGTAGATCTAGAGTCCTCTGAGTGTTACAGCTGTATCAAACTCTGTCTTCAGACATCTGTCAAGAGAAAAGATTTCTGTCTTCAGTTGTGCTCCAGTTGTATTATAGTTGCACGTCTCTGCCATCTCTTCTTGAGTTTTAGTTTCTTCTTCGGTTGGGACAAAGTATCATCAGATTGATCTTTCAAATCTCAAAATTCAGGTTCTTTGGTTTCTGAGGTGGTATTTTCTCCAGGGGAAGAGAGTAACACCTGTCTCTTGGTATTCAGATAGCACTATGACAGTTTTTTCCACTTTTGTAACCTTTTTCCTTGCGTCTTTTCCCTTACCCTGCACTACCAGTGTTCTTCCAACAGAGGTTCACTTGAATGCTTAACTCTTTTGGCACTACTTCAGATTCTTGATGTCTTTCGTCTATTTCAAGTGACTGAACTGATCAGTGTCAGGTTTAGGCCTTTCTTCCTCTGTGAAGCTCTACTGTAGACCTCTTCTTTCGAAACTGTTTGTTGGCTTAGACCACAACTGAGAGCGCCCTTAAACACTCTTATTAAAACGTCCCCGCTCTGTTAATTTCAGAATCGTGTTTACTTCTTCTATTGGGTTTTTGAAGCATCTTCAGTTGTCCGTTAGATCAGGCTGGTTTGTCAGATTTGCCCAAACTGTGGTTATTTTGAATGCCGGGGAGCTTGTATGCCCCATCCCCAAGAACTGGGTTCTTTTTCTTCAAGTGCCTAATGCATTCATCTTGTAGTCTTTATGCCTCTGTTTTATCTAACTCAAGCTGAAGGTCTCCTTTCGGCTGTGGCATAGCAACCGACGCTAATCTGGAATAACTTTTTGAGCAGACTGACACAAAATGGAGCGCTTGATACACGTCGGAAGCTGTCGTTTCCGGGGAACTGATACTTCCATAACTGTGTTTTCTAGAATTTGTTGTTTTGGGTTCCTGTTAATTCAGCCTCTTGAGTTGCTTCTCAGCCGTATCACTCTATTCTTCAGACCACCTTTCTAGAATTTTCTGCTTTGGGTTCTAGTAGCTTGAGTGTCTTGAGTTTGTTTTCTGCTCTCTTTTTCTTCAGAGTCAACTTGCTGTCTTTCTTTGTGCTGTGGGATTTCCTCTGTGCCACCTGCCAGATCAGTTTGCTTCCGTTGTAGAAAGTGTTAAGACTGTGGATGTTGGAAGCTGTGGTTCGCAAATTGTCAATTCTGTAACTGTTTGGCAGAATTTGTATTGTGGGTTCTGTAATCTAGAGTCTCTTGAGCTGTTACAGCTGTATCAACTCTGTCTTCAGACATTGTCAAGAAAAGTTTTGTCTCAGTTGTCTCAGTTGTTATAGTTGCAGTCTCTACCATCTCTTCTTGAGGTTTTAGTTCTTCTTCGGTTGGAGACAAAGTATCATCAATGTCTTCAATCTCAAATTCAGTTTTTGTTTCTGAGGTGTATCCTTCCAGGGGAGAAGTAACACCTGTCTCTTGGTATTCAGTAGCTATGACAGTTTTTTCTCCACTTTTGTAACCTTTTCCTGCGTCTTTTCCTTTACCCTGCACCTCCCGGTGTTTCTTCCAGAGGGTTCCACTTGAATGCTTTAACTCTTTCTGCACTACTTCAGATTCTTTGATGTCTTTCTGTATTTCAAGTGACTGAATGGAGTCAGTGTCGGGTTTAGGCCTTCTTCCTCTTGCTCAAGCTCTACTGTGACCTCTTCTTTCGAAACTGTGTGTTGGCTCAGACTCAACTGAGAAGGCTGAAAGACTCTATAAACTGTCTCCCTCTGTTATTGTCAGCCTCGTGTTTTACTTCTTCTTTGGGTTTATGAAGCATCTTCAGTTTCCGTTAGATCAGCTGGTTTGTCAGATTTGCCAAACAGTGGTATTTTGGAATGCGGGGAGCTGTATGCCTCCATCAAGAACTGGTTTCTTTTTCTTCAGTGCTAATGCATTCACTGTGTAGTTTCTGCTCTGTTTCTTCTAACTCAAGCTGAATGTCTCCTTTCGGCTTGTGGCATAGCAACGAGCTATCTGGAATAGCCTTTTGATCAGACTGAACAAAATGGAGCGTTGATAACGTCGGAAGCTGTGGTTCGGGAACTGATACTTCTATAACTGTTTTCTAGAATTTGTGTTTGGGTTCTGTAATTTCAGTCTCTTGAGTTGTTCTAGCCGTATCCACTCTTTCTTCAGACACCTCTAGAATTTCTGCTTTGGGTTCTGTAGCTTTGAGTGTCTTGAGTTGTTTCTCCTTCTTTTTCTTCAGAGTCAACCTTTGCTGTCTTCTTTGTGCTGTGGATTTCCTCTGTTGGCCACTGCCAGATCAGTTTTGCTCCGTTGTAGAAAGTGTTAAGACTGTGGATGTTGGAAGCTTGTGTTTTCGCAAATTGTCAATTCTGTAACTGTTTGCAGAATTGTATTGTGGGTTCTGTAATTAGAGTCTCTTGAGCTGTTACAGCTGTATCAACTCTGTCTTCAGACATTGTCAAGAAAAGTTTTGTCTCAGTTGTCTCAGTTGTTATAGTTGCAGTCTCTTGCCATCTCTTCTTGAGTTTTTAGTTCTTCTTCGGTTGGAGACAAAGTATCATCAATGTCTTCAATCTCAAATTCAGTTTTTGTTTCTGAGGTGTATCCTTCCAGGGGAGAAGTAACACTTGTCTCTTGGTATTCAGTAGCTATGACAGTTTTTTTCCACTTTTGTAACCTTTTTCCTGCGTCTTTTCCCTTTACCCTGCACCTCCCGGTGTTCTTCCACAGAGGGTTCCACTTGAATGCTTAACTCTTTCTGCACTACTTCAGATTCTTTGATGTCTTTCTGTATTTCAAGTGACTGAATGGGAGTCAGTGTCGGGTTTAGGCCTTTCCTCCTCTTGCTCAAGCTCTACTGTGACCTTTTTCTTTGAAAACTGTTTGTTGGCTCAGACTCAACTGAGAGGCTGAAAGACTCTATAACTGTCTCCGCTCTGTTATTTCAGCCCTCGTGTTTTAACTTCTTCTTTGGGGTTTTGAAGCATCTTCAGTTTCCGTTAGATCAGGCTGGTTGTCAGATTTGCCAAACAGTGGTATTTTGAATGCGGGGAGCTGTATGCCCCATACCCAAGAACTGGTTTTCTTTTTTCTTCAGTGCTAATGCATTCAACTTTAGTTTCTGCCTCTGTTTTCTTCTTAACTCAAAGCTGAAATGTCTCCTTTCGGCTGTGGCATAGCAACCGAGCTATCTGGAATAGCCTTTTGATCAGACTGAACAAATGGAGCGTTTGATAACGTCGGAAGCTGTGTTTCGGGAACTGATACTTCTATAACTGTTTTCTAGAAATTTGTGTTTTGGGTTCTGTAATTTTCAGTCTCTTGAGTTGTTCTAGCCGTATCCACTCTTTCTTCAGACACTCTAGAATTTCTGCTTTGGGTTCTGTAGCTTGAGTGTCTTCAGTTGTTCTTCTCCTCTTTTCTTGAGAGTCAACCTTGCTGTCTTCTATGTGCTGTGGGATTTCCTCTGTGCCACCTGCCATACTCAGTTCGCTCCGTTGTAGAAAGTGTTAAGACTGTGGATTTTGGAAGCTGTGTTTCGCAAATTGTCAATTCTGTAACTGATTGCAGAATTTGCATTGTGGGTTCTGTAATTAGAGTCTCTTGAGCTGTTACAGCTGTATCAAACTCTGTCTTCAGACATTGTCAAGAAAAGTTTTGTCTCAGTTGTCTCAGTTGTTATAGTTGCAGTCTCTGCCATCTCTTCTTGAGTTTTTAGTTCTTCTTCGGTTGGAGACAAAGTATCAATCAATGTCTTCAATCTCAAATTCAATTTTTGTTTCTGAGGTGTATTCTTCCAGGGGAGAAGTAACACCTGTCTCTTGGTATTCAGTAGCTATGACAGTTTTTTTCCACTTTTGTAACCTTTTTCCTGCGTCTTTTCCCTTTACCCTGCACCTCCCAGTGTTCTTCCACAGAGGGTTCCACTTGAATGCTTAACTCTTTCTGCACTACTTCAGATTCTTTGATGTCTTTCTGTATTTCAAGTGACTGAATGGAGTCAGTGTCAGGTTTTAGGCCTTTCTTCCTCTTGTTGAAGCTCTACTGTGACCTCTTCTTTCGAAACTGTTGTTGGCTTAGACTCAACTGAGAGGCTTAAAGACTCTATAACTGTCTCCCGCTCTGTTATTTCAGCCTCGTGTTTTACTTCTTCTTTGGGTTTTGAAGCATCTTCAGTTTCCGTTAGATCAGCTGGTTTGTCAGATTTGCCAAACAGTGGTATTTTGAATGCGGGGAGCTGTATGCCCCATCCCCAAAAACTGGTTTCTTTTTCTTCAGTGCTAATGCATTCACTTGTAGTCTTTGCCTCTGTTTCTTCTAACTCAAGCTGAATGTCTCCTTTCGGCTGTGGCATAGCAACCGAGCTATCTGGAATAACCTTTTGATCAGACTGAACAAAATGGAGCGTTGATAACGTCGGAAGCTGTGTTTCGGGAACTGATACTTCTATAACTGTTTCTAGAATTTGTGTTTTGGGTTCTGTAATTTCAGCCTCTTTGAGTTGTTCTAGCCGTATCCACTCTTTCTTCAGACACCTCTAGAATTTCTGCTTTGGGTTCTGTAGCTTGAGTGTCTTGAGTTGTTTCTCTCTCTTTTTCTTCAGAGTCAACCTTGCTGTCTTCTTTGTGCTGTGGGATTTCCTCTGTGCCACCTGCCAGATCAGTTTGCTCCATTGTAGAAAGTGTTAAGACTGTGGATGTTGGAAGCTGTGGTTTCGCAAATTGTCAATTCTGTAACTGTTTGCAGAATTTGTATTGTGGGTTCTGTAATTAGAGTCTCTTGAGCTGTTACAGCTGTATCAACTCTGTCTTCAGACATTGTCAAGAAAAGTTTTGTCTCAGTTGTCTCAGTTGTTATAGTTGCAGTCTCTGCCATCTCTTCTTGAGTTTTTAGTTCTTCTTCGGTTGGAGACAAAGTATCATCAATGTCTTCAATCTCAATTCAGTTTTTGTTTCTGAGGTGTATCCTCCAGGGGAGAAGTAACACTTGTCTCTTGGTATTCAGTAGCTATGACAGTTTTTTCCACTTTTGTAACCTTTTTCCTGCGTCTTTTCCCTTTACCCTGCACCTCCCGGTGTTCTTCCACAGAGGGTTCCACTTGAATGCTTAACTCTTTCTGCACTACTTCAGATTCTTTGATGTCTTTCTGTATTTCAAGTGACTGAATGGAGTCAGTGTCGGGTTTAGGCCTTTCTTCCTCTTGCTCAAGCTCTACTGTGACCTCTTCTTTCAAAACTGTTGTTGGCTCAGACTCAACTGAGAGGCTGAAAGTCTCTATAACTGTCTCCCGCTCTGTTATTTCAGCCTCGTGTTTTACTTCTTCTTTGGGTTTTGAAGCATCTTCAGCTTCCGTTAGATCAGCTGGTTTGTCAGATTTGCCAAACAGTGGTATTTTGAATGCGGGGAGCTGTATGCCCCATCCCCAAGAACTGGTTTCTTTTTCTTCAGTGCTAATGCATTCACTTGTAGTTTCTGCCTCTGTTTCTTCTAACTCAAGCTGAATGTCTCCTTTCGGCTGTGGCATAGCAACCGAGCTATCTGGAATAGCCTTTTGATCAGACTGAACAAAAATGGAGCGTTGATAACGTCGGAAGCTGTGTTTCGGGAACTGATACTTCTATAACTGTTCTAGAATTTGTGTTTTGGGTTCTGTAATTTCAGTCTCTTGAGTTGTTCTAGCCGTATCCACTCTTTCTTCAGACACCTCTAGAATTTCTGCTTTGGGTTCTGTAGCTTGAGTGTCTTGAGTTGTTTCTCTCTCTTTTTCTTGAGAGTCAACCTTGCTGTCTTCTATGTGCTGTGGGATTTCCTCTGTGCCACCTGCCATATCAGTTAGCTCCGTTGTAGAAAGTGTTAAGACTGTGGATTTTGGAAGCTGTGTTTCGCAAATTGTCAATTCTGTAACTGATTGCAGAATTTGCATTGTGGGTTCTGTAATTAGAGTCTCTTGAGCTGTTACAGTTGTATCAACTCTGTCTTCAGACATTGTCATGAAAAGTTTTGTCTCAGTTGTCTCAGTTGTTATAGTTGCAGTCTCTGCCATCTCTTCTTGAGTTTTTAGTTCTTCTTCGGTTGGAGACAAAGTATCATCAATGTCTTCAATCTCAAATTCAGTTTTTGTTTCTGAGGTGTATTCTTCCAGGGGAGAAGTAACACCTGTCTCTTGGTATTCAGTAGCTATGACAGTTTTTTCCACTTTTGTAACCTTTTTCCTGCGTCTTTTCCCTTTACCCTGCACCTCCCGGTGTTCTTCCACAGAGGGTTCCACTTGAATGCTTAACTCTTTCTGCACTACTTCAGATTCTTTGATGTCTTTCTGTATTTCAAGTGACTGAATGGAGTCAGTGTCAGGTTTAGGCCTTTCTTCCTCTTGTTGAAGCTCTACTGTGACCTCTTCTTTCGAAACTGTTGTTGGCTTAGACTCAACTGAGAGGCTTAAAGACTCTATAACTGTCTCCCGCTCTGTTATTTCAGCCTCGTGTTTTACTTCTTCTTTGGGTTTTGAAGCATCTTCAGTTTCCGTTAGATCAGCTGGTTTGTCAGATTTGCCAAACAGTGGTATTTTGAATGCGGGGAGCTGTATGCCCCATCCCCAAGAACTGGTTTCTTTTTCTTCAGTGCTAATGCATTCACTTGTAGTCTTTTCCTCTGTTTCTTCTAACTCAAGCTGAATGTCTCCTTTCGGCTGTGGCATAGCAACCGAGCTATCTGGAATAACCTTTTGATCAGACTGAACAAAATGGAGCGTTGATAACGTCGGAAGCTGTGTTTCGGGAACTGATACTTCTATAACTGTTTCTAGAATTTGTGTTTTGGGTTCTGTAATTTCAGCCTCTTGAGTTGTTCTAGCCGTATCCACTCTTTCTTCAGACACCTCTAGAATTTCTGCTTTGGGTTCTGTAGCTTGAGTGTCTTGAGTTGTTTCTCTCTCTTTTCTTCAGAGTCAACCTTGCTGTCTTCTTTGTGCTGTGGGATTTCCTCTGTGCCACCTGCCATATCGGTTTGCTCCGTTGTAGAAAGTGTTAAGACTGTGGATGTTAGAAGCTGTGTTTCGCAAATTGTCAATTCTGTAACTGATTGCAGAATTTGCATTGTGGGTTCTGTAATTAGAGTCTCTTGAGCTGTTACAGCTGTATCAACTCTGTCTTCAGACATTGTCAAGAAAAGTTTTGTCTCAGTTGTCTCAGTTGTTATAGTTGCAGTCTCTGCCATCTCTTCTTGAGTTTTTAGTTCTTCGGTTGGAGACAAAGTATCATCAATGTCTTCAATCTCAAATTCAGTTTTTGTTTCTGAGGTGTATTCTTCCAGGGGAGAAGTAACACCTGTCTCTTGGTATTCAGTAGCTATGACAGTTTTTTCCCACTTTTGTAACCTTTTTCCTGCGTCTTTTCCCTTTACCCTGCACCTCCCAGTGTTCTTCCACAGAGGGTTCCACTTGAATGCTTAACTCTTTCTGCACTACTTCAGATTCTTTGATGTCTTTCTGTATTTCAAGTGACTGAATGGAGTCAGTGTCGGGTTTAGGCCTTTCTTCCTCTTGCTCAAGCTCTACTGTGACCTCTTCTTTCGAAACTGTTGTTGGCTCAGACTCAACTGAGAGGCTGAAAGACTCTATAACTGTCTCCCCGCTCTGTTATTTCAGCCTCGTGTTTTACTTCTTCTTTGGGTTTTGAAGCATCTTCAGTTTCCGTTAGATCAGCTGGTTTGTCAGATTTGCCAAACAGTGGTATTTTGAATGTGGGGAGCTGTATGCCCCATCCCCAAGAACTGGTTTCTTTTTCTTCAGTGCTAATGCATTCACTTGTAGTTTCTGCCTCTGTTTCTTCTAACTCAAGCTGAATGTCTCCTTTCGGCTGTGGCATAGCAACCGAGCTATCTGGAATAGCCTTTTGATCAGACTGAACAAAATGGAGCGTTGATAACGTCGGAAGCTGTGTTTCGGGAACTGATACTTCTATAACTGTTTCTAGAATTTGTGTTTTGGGTTCTGTAATTTCAGTCTCTTGAGTTGTTCTAGCCGTATCCACTCTTTCTTCAGACACCTCTAGAATTTCTGCTTTGGGTTCTGTAGCTTGAGTGTCTTGAGTTGTTTCTCTCTCTTTTTCTTGAGAGTCAACCTTGCTGTCTTCTATGTGCTGTGGGATTTCCTCTGTGCCACCTGCCATATCAGTTAGCTCCGTTGTAGAAAGTGTTAAGACTGTGGATTTTGGAAGCTGTGTTTCGCAAATTGTCAATTCTGTAACTGATTGCAGAATTTGCATTGTGGGTTCTGTAATTAGAGTCTCTTGAGCTGTTACAGCTGTATCAACTCTGTCTTCAGACATTGTCAAGAAAAGTTTTGTCTCAGTTGTCTCAGTTGTTATAGTTGCAGTCTCTGCCATCTCTTCTTGAGTTTTTAGTTCTTCTTCGGTTGGAGACAAAGTATCATCAATGTCTTCAATCTCAAATTCAGTTTTTGTTTCTGAGGTGTATTCTTCCAGGGGAGAAGTAACACCTGTCTCTTGGTATTCAGTAGCTATGACAGTTTTTCCACTTTTGTAACCTTTTTCCTGCGTCTTTTCCCTTTACCCTGCACCTCCCAGTGTTCTTCCACAGAGGGTTCCACTTGAATGCTTAACTCTTTCTGCACTACTTCAGATTCTTTGATGTCTTTCTGTATTTCAAGTGACTGAATGGAGTCAGTGTCAGGTTTAGGCCTTTCTTCCTCTTGCTCAAGCTCTACTGTGACCTCTTCTTTCGAAACTGTTGTTGGCTTAGACTCAACTGAGAGGCTTAAAGACTCTATAACTGTCTCCCGCTCTGTTATTTCAGCCTCGTGTTTTACTTCTTCTTTGGGTTTTGAAGCATCTTCAGTTTCCGTTAGATCAGCTGGTTTGTCAGATTTGCCAAACAGTGGTATTTTGAATGCGGGGAGCTGTATGCCCCATCCCCAAGAACTGGTTTCTTTTTCTTCAGTGCTAATGCATTCACTTGTAGTCTTTGCCTCTGTTTCTTCTAACTCAAGCTGAATGTCTCCTTTCGGCTGTGGCATAGCAACCGAGCTATCTGGAATAACCTTTTGATCAGACTGAACAAAATGGAGCGTTGATAACGTCGGAAGCTGTGTTTCGGGAACTGATACTTCTATAACTGTTTCTAGAATTTGTGTTTTGGGTTCTGTAATTTCAGCCTCTTGAGTTGTTCTAGCCGTATCCACTCTTTCTTCAGACACCTCTAGAATTTCTGCTTTGGGTTCTGTAGCTTGAGTGTCTTGAGTTGTTTCTCTCTCTTTTTCTTCAGAGTCAACCTTGCTGTCTTCTTTGTGCTGTGGGATTTCCTCTGTGCCACCTGCCATATCGGTTTGCTCCGTTGTAGAAAGTGTTAAGACTGTGGATGTTAGAAGCTGTGTTTCGCAAATTGTCAATTCTGTAACTGATTGCAGAATTTGCATTGTGGGTTCTGTAATTAGAGTCTCTTGAGCTGTTACAGCTGTATCAACTCTGTCTTCAGACATTGTCAAGAAAAGTTTTGTCTCAGTTGTCTCAGTTGTTATAGTTGCAGTCTCTGCCATCTCTTCTTGAGTTTTTAGTTCTTCTTCGGTTGGAGACAAAGTATCATCAATGTCTTCAATCTCAAATTCAGTTTTTGTTTCTGAGGTGTATTCTTCCAGGGGAGAAGTAACACCTGTCTCTTGGTATTCAGTAGCTATGACAGTTTTTTCCACTTTTGTAACCTTTTTCCTGCGTCTTTTCCCTTTACCCTGCACCTCCCAGTGTTCTTCCACAGAGGGTTCCACTTGAATGCTTAACTCTTTCTGCACTACTTCAGATTCTTTGATGTCTTTCTGTATTTCAAGTGACTGAATGGAGTCAGTGTCGGGTTTAGGCCTTTCTTCCTCTTGCTGAAGCTCTACTGTCACCTCTTCTTTCGAAACTGTTGTTGGCTTAGACTCAACTGAGAGGCTTAAAGACTCTATAACTGTCTCCCGCTCTGTTATTTCAGCCTCGTGTTTTACTTCTTCTTTGGGTTTTGAAGCATCTTCAGTTTCCGTTAGATCAGCTGGTTTGTCAGATTTGCCAAACAGTGGTATTTTGAATGCGGGGAGCTGTATGCCCCATCCCCAAGAACTGGTTTCTTTTTCTTCAGTGCTAATGCATTCACTTGTAGTTTCTGCCTCTGTTTCTTCTAACTCAAGCTGAATGTCTCCTTTCGGCTGTGGCATAGCAACCGAGCTATCTGGAATAGCCTTTTGATCAGACTGAACAAAATGGAGCGTTGATAATGTCGGAAGCTGTGTTTCGGGAACTGATACTTCTATAACTGTCTCTAGAATTTGTGTTTTGGGTTCTGTAATTTCAGTCTCTTGAGTTGTTCTAGCCGTATCCACTCTTTCTTCAGACACCTCTAGAATTTCTGCTTTGGGTTCTGTAGCTTGAGTGTCTTGAGTTGTTTCTCTCTCTTTTTCTTCAGAGTCAACCTTGCTGTCTTCTTTGTGCTGTGGGATTTCCTCTGTGCCACCTGCCAGATCAGTTTGCTCCATTGTAGAAAGTGTTAAGACTGTGGATGTTGGAAGCTGTGGTTCGCAAATTGTCAATTCTGTAACTGTTTGCTGAATTTGCATTGTGGGTTCTGTAATTAGAGTCTCTTGAGCTGTTACAGCTGTATCAACTCTGTCTTCAGACATTGTCAAGAAAAGTTTTGTCTCAGTTGTCTCAGTTGTTATAGTTGCAGTCTCTACCATCTCTTCTTGAGGTTTTAGTTCTTCTTCTGTTGGAGACAAAGTATCATCAATGTCTTCAATCTCAAATTTAGTTTTTGTTTCTGAGGTGTATCCTTCTAGGGGAGAAGTAACACCTGTCTCTTGGTATTCAGTAGCTATGACAGTTTTTTCCACTTTTGTAACCTTTTTCCTGCGTCTTTTCCCTTTACCCTGCACCTCCCGGTGTTCTTCCACAGAGGGTTCCACTTGAATGCTTAACTCTTTCTGCACTACTTCAGATTCTTTGATGTCTTTCTGTATTTCAAGTGACTGAATGGAGTCAGTGTCGGGTTTAGGCCTTTCTTCCTCTTGCTCAAGCTCTACTGTGACCTCTTCTTTCGAAACTGTTGTTGGCTCAGACTCAACTGAGAGGCTGAAAGACACTTTAACTGTCTCCGGCTCTGTTATTACAGCCTCGTGTTTTACTTCTTCTTTGGGTTTTGAAGCATCTTCAGTTTCCGTTAGATCAGCTGGTTTGTCAGATTTGCCAAACAGTGGTATTTTGAATGCGGGGAGCTGTATGCCCCATCCCCAAGAACTGGTTTCTTTTTCTTCAGTGCTAATGCATTCACTTGTAGTCTTTGCCTCTGTTTCTTCTAACTCAAGCTGAATGTCTCCTTTCGGCTGTGGCATAGCAACCGAGCTATCTGGAATAACCTTTTGATCAGACTGAACAAAATGGAGCGTTGATAACGTCGGAAGCTGTGTTTCGGGAACTGATACTTCCATAACTGTTTCTAGAATTTGTGTTTTGGGTTCTGTAATTTCAGTCTCTTGAGTTGTTCTAGCCGTATCCACTCTTTCTTCAGACACCTCTAGAATTTCTGCTTTGGGTTCTGTAGCTTGAGTGTCTTGAGTTGTTTCTCTCTCTTTTTCTTCAGAGTCAACCTTGCTGTCTTCTTTGTGCTGTGGGATTTCCTCTGTGCCACCTGCCATATCGGTTTGCTCCGTTGTAGAAAGTGTTAAGACTGTGGATGTTGGAAGCTGTGTTTCGCAAATTGTCAATTCTGTAACTGTTTGCAGAATTTGTATTGTGGGTTCTGTAATTAGAGTCTCTTGAGCTGTTACAGCTGTATCAACTCTGTCTTCAGACATTGTTAAGAAAAGTTTTGTCTCAGTTGTCTCAGTTGTTATAGTTGCAGTCTCTGCCATCTCTTCTTGAGTTTTTAGTTCTTCTTCGGTTGGAGACAAAGTATCACCAATGTCTTCAATCTCAAATTCAGTTTTTGTTTCTGAGGTGTATCCTTCACGGGGAGAAGTAACACCTGTCTCTTGGTATTCAGTAGCTATGACAGTTTTTTCCACTTTTGTAACCTTTTTCATGCGTCTTTTCCCTTTACCCTGCACCTCCCAGTGTTCTTCCACAGAGGGTTCCACTTGAATGCTTAACTCTTTCTGCACTACTTCAGATTCTTTGATGTCTTTCTGTATTTCAAGTGACTGAATGGAGTCAGTGTCGAGTTTAGGCCTTTCTTCCTCTTGCTCAAGCTCTACTGTGACCTCTTCTTTCGAAACTGTTGTTGGCTCAGACTCAACTGAGAGGCTGAAAGACACTTTAACTGTCTCCGGCTCTGTTATTACAGCCTCGTGTTTTACTTCTTCTTTGGGTTTTGAAGCATCTTCAGTTTCCGTTAGATCAGCTGGTTTGTCAGATTTGCCAAACAGTGGTATTTTGAATGCGGGGAGCTGTATGCCCCATCCCCAAGAACTGGTTTCTTTTTCTTCATTGCTAATGCATTCACTTGTAGTTTCTGCCTCTGTTTCTTCTAACTCAAGCTGAATGTCTCCTTTCGGCTGTGGCATAGCTACCGAGCTATCTGGAATAACCTTTTGATCAGACTGAACAAAATGGAGCGTTGATAACGTCGGAAGCTGTGTTTTGGGAACTGATACTTCCATAACTGTTTCTAGAATTTGTGTTTTGGGTTCTGTAATTTCAGTCTCTTGAGTTGTTCTAGCCATATCCACTCTTTCTTCAGACACCTCTAGAATTTCTGCTTTGGGTTCTGTAGCTTGAGTGTCTTGAGTTGTTTCTCTCTCTTTTTCTTCAGAGTCAACCTTGCTGTCTTCTTTGTGCTGTGGGATTTCCTCTGTGCCACCTGCCAGATCAGTTTGCTCCATTGTAGAAAGTGTTAAGACTGTGGATGTTGGAAGCTGTGGTTCGCAAATTGTCAATTCTGTAACTGTTTGCAGAATTTGTATTGTGGGTTCTGTAATTAGAGTCTCTTGAGCTGTTACAGCTGTATCAACTCTGTCTTCAGACATTGTCAAGAAAAGTTTTGTCTCAGTTGTCTCAGTTGTTATAGTTGCAGTCTCTGCCATCTCTTCTTGAGTTTTTAGTTCTTCTTCGGTTGGAGACAAAGTATCATCAATGTCTTCAATCTCAAATTCAGTTTTTGTTTCTGAGGTGTATCCTTCCAGGGGAGAAGTAACACTTGTCTCTTGGTATTCAGTAGCTATGACAGTTTTTTCCACTTTTGTAACCTTTTTCCTGCGTCTTTTCCCTTTACCCTGCACCTCCCGGTGTTCTTCCACAGAGGGTTCCACTTGAATGCTTAACTCTTTCTGCACTACTTCAGATTCTTTGATGTCTTTCTGTATTTCAAGTGACTGAATGGAGTCAGTGTCGGGTTTAGGCCTTTCTTCCTCTTGCTCAAGCTCTACTGTGACCTCTTCTTTCGAAACTGTTGTTGGCTCAGACTCAACTGAGAGGCTGAAAGACTCTATAACTGTCTCCCGCTCTGTTATTTCAGCCTCGTGTTTTACTTCTTTTTTGGGTTTTGAAGCATCTTCAGTTTCCGTTAGATCAGCTGGTTTGTCAGATTTGCCAAACAGTGGTATTTTGAATGCGGGGAGCTGTATGCCCCATCCCCAAGAACTGGTTTCTTTTTCTTCAGTGCTAATGCATTCACTTGTAGTTTCTGCCTCTGTTTCTTCTAACTCAAGCTGAATGTCTCCTTTCGGCTGTGGCATAGCAACCGAGCTATCTGGAATAGCATTTTGATCAGACTGAACAAAATGGAGTGTTGATAACGTCGGAAGCTGTGTTTCGGGAACTGATACTTCTATAACTGTTTCTAGAATTTGTGTTTTGGGTTCTGTAATTTCAGTCTCTTGAGTTGTTCTAGCCGTATCCACTCTTTCTTCAGACACCTCTAGAATTTCTGATTTGGGTTCTGTAGCTTGAGTGTCTTGAGTTGTTTCTCTCTCTTTTTCTTCAGAGTCAACCTTGCTGTCTTCTATGTGCTGTGGGATTTCCTCTGTGCCACCTGCCATATCAGTTTGCTCCGTTGTAGAAAGTGTTAAGACTGTGGATTTTGGAAGCTGTGTTTCGCAAATTGTCAATTCTGTAACTGACTGCAGAATTTGCATTGTGGGTTCTGTAATTAGAGTCTCTTGAGCTGTTACAGCTGTATCAACTCTGTCTTCAGACATTGTCAAGAAAAGTTTTGTCTCAGTTGTCTCAGTTGTTATAGTTGCAGTCTCTGCCATCTCTTCTTGAGTTTTTAGTTCTTCTTCGGTTGGAGACAAAGTATCATCAATGTCTTCAATCTCAAATTCAGTTTTTGTTTCTGAGGTGTATTTTTCCAGGGGAGAAGTAACACCTGTCTCTTGGTATTCAGTAGCTATGACAGTTTTTTCCACTTTTGTAACCTTTTTCCTGCGTCTTTTCCCTTTACCCTGCACCTCCCAGTGTTCTTCCACAGAGGGTTCCACTTGAATGCTTAACTCTTTCTGCACTACTTCAGATTCTTTGATGTCTTTCTGTATTTCAAGTGACTGAATGGAGTCAGTGTCAGGTTTAGGCCTTTCTTCCTCTTGTTGAAGCTCTACTGTGACCTCTTCTTTCGAAACTGTTGTTGGCTTAGACACAACTGAGAGGCTTAAAGACTCTATAACTGTCTCCCGCTCTGTTATTTCAGAATCGTGTTTTACTTCTTCTTTGGGTTTTGAAGCATCTTCAGTTTCCGTTAGATCAGCTGGTTTGTCAGATTTGCCAAACAGTGGTATTTTGAATGCGGGGAGCTGTATGCCCCATCCCCAAGAACTGGTTTCTTTTTCTTCAGTGCTAATGCATTCACTTGTAGTCTTTGCCTCTGTTTCTTCTAACTCAAGCTGAATGTCTCCTTTCGGCTGTGGCATAGCAACCGAGCTATCTGGAATAACCTTTTGATCAGACTGAACAAAATGGAGCGTTGATAACGTCGGAAGCTGTGTTTCGGGAACTGATACTTCCATAACTGTTTCTAGAATTTGTGTTTTGGGTTCTGTAATTTCAGCCTCTTGAGTTGTTCTAGCCGTATCCACTCTTTCTTCAGACACCTCTAGAATTTCTGCTTTGGGTTCTGTAGCTTGAGTGTCTTGAGTTGTTTCTCTCTCTTTTTCTTCAGAGTCAACCTTGCTGTCTTCTTTGTGCTGTGGGATTTCCTCTGTGCCACCTGCCAGATCAGTTTGCTCCATTGTAGAAAGTGTTAAGACTGTGGATGTTGGAAGCTGTGGTTCGCAAATTGTCAATTCTGTAACTGTTTGCAGAATTTGTATTGTGGGTTCTGTAATTAGAGTCTCTTGAGCTGTTACAGCTGTATCAACTCTGTCTTCAGACATTGTCAAGAAAAGTTTTGTCTCAGTTGTCTCAGTTGTTATAGTTGTAGTCTCTGCCATCTCTTCTTGAGTTTTTAGTTCTTCTTCGGTTGGAGACAAAGTATCATCAATGTCTTCAATCTCAAATTCAGTTTTTGTTTCTGAGGTGTATCCTTCCAGGGGAGAAGTAACACTTGTCTCTTGGTATTCAGTAGCTATGACAGTTTTTTCCACTTTTGTAACCTTTTTCCTGCGTCTTTTCCCTTTACCCTGCACCTCCCGGTGTTCTTCCACAGAGGGTTCCACTTGAATGCTTAACTCTTTCTGCACTACTTCAGATTCTTTGATGTCTTTCTGTATTTCAAGTGACTGAATGGAGTCAGTGTCGGGTTTAGGCCTTTCTTCCTCTTGCTCAAGCTCTACTGTGACCTCTTCTTTCGAAACTGTTGTTGGCTCAGACTCAACTGAGAGGCTGAAAGACTCTATAACTGTCTCCCGCTCTGTTATTTCAGCCTCGTGTTTTACTTCTTCTTTGGGTTTTGAAGCATCTTCAGTTTCCGTTAGATCAGCTGGTTTGTCAGATTTGCCAAACAGTGGTATTTTGAATGCGGGGAGCTGTATGCCCCATCCCCAAGAACTGGTTTCTTTTTCTTCAGTGCTAATGCATTCACTTGTAGTTTCTGCCTCTGTTTCTTCTAACTCAAGCTGAATGTCTCCTTTCGGCTGTGGCATAGCAACCGAGCTATCTGGAATAGCCTTTTGATCAGACTGAACAAAATGGAGCGTTGATAACGTCGGAAGCTGTGTTTCGGGAACTGATACTTCTATAACTGTTTCTAGAATTTGTGTTTTGGGTTCTGTAATTTCAGTCTCTTGAGTTGTTCTAGCCGTATCCACTCTTTCTTCAGACACCTCTAGAATTTCTGCTTTGGGTTCTGTAGCTTGAGTGTCTTCAGTTGTTTCTCTCTCTTTTTCTTGAGAGTCAACCTTGCTGTCTTCTATGTGCTGTGGGATTTCCTCTGTGCCACCTGCCATATCAGTTTGCTCCGTTGTAGAAAGTGTTAAGACTGTGGATTTTGGAAGCTGTGTTTCGCAAATTGTCAATTCTGTAACTGATTGCAGAATTTGCATTGTGGGTTCTGTAATTAGAGTCTCTTGAGCTGTTACAGCTGTATCAACTCTGTCTTCAGACATTGTCAAGAAAAGTTTTGTCTCAGTTGTCTCAGTTGTTATAGTTGCAGTCTCTGCCATCTCTTCTTGAGTTTTTAGTTCTTCTTCGGTTGGAGACAAAGTATCATCAATGTCTTCAATCTCAAATTCAGTTTTTGTTTCTGAGGTGTATTCTTCCAGGGGAGAAGTAACACCTGTCTCTTGGTATTCAGTAGCTATGACAGTTTTTTCCACTTTTGTAACCTTTTTCCTGCGTCTTTTCCCTTTACCCTGCACCTCCCAGTGTTCTTCCACAGAGGGTTCCACTTGAATGCTTAACTCTTTCTGCACTACTTCAGATTCTTTGATGTCTTTCTGTATTTCAAGTGACTGAATGGAGTCAGTGTCAGGTTTAGGCCTTTCTTCCTCTTGTTGAAGCTCTACTGTGACCTCTTCTTTCGAAACTGTTGTTGGCTTAGACTCAACTGAGAGGCTTAAAGACTCTATAACTGTCTCCCGCTCTGTTATTTCAGCCTCGTGTTTTACTTCTTCTTTGGGTTTTGAAGCATCTTCAGTTTCCGTTAGATCAGCTGGTTTGTCAGATTTGCCAAACAGTGGTATTTTGAATGCGGGGAGCTGTATGCCCCATCCCCAAAAACTGGTTTCTTTTTCTTCAGTGCTAATGCATTCACTTGTAGTCTTTGCCTCTGTTTCTTCTAACTCAAGCTGAATGTCTCCTTTCGGCTGTGGCATAGCAACCGAGCTATCTGGAATAACCTTTTGATCAGACTGAACAAAATGGAGCGTTGATAACGTCGGAAGCTGTGTTTCGGGAACTGATACTTCTATAACTGTTTCTAGAATTTGTGTTTTGGGTTCTGTAATTTCAGCCTCTTGAGTTGTTCTAGCCGTATCCACTCTTTCTTCAGACACCTCTAGAATTTCTGCTTTGGGTTCTGTAGCTTGAGTGTCTTGAGTTGTTTCTCTCTCTTTTTCTTCAGAGTCAACCTTGCTGTCTTCTTTGTGCTGTGGGATTTCCTCTGTGCCACCTGCCAGATCAGTTTGCTCCATTGTAGAAAGTGTTAAGACTGTGGATGTTGGAAGCTGTGGTTCGCAAATTGTCAATTCTGTAACTGTTTGCAGAATTTGTATTGTGGGTTCTGTAATTAGAGTCTCTTGAGCTGTTACAGCTGTATCAACTCTGTCTTCAGACATTGTCAAGAAAAGTTTTGTCTCAGTTGTCTCAGTTGTTATAGTTGCAGTCTCTGCCATCTCTTCTTGAGTTTTTAGTTCTTCTTCGGTTGGAGACAAAGTATCATCAATGTCTTCAATCTCAAATTCAGTTTTTGTTTCTGAGGTGTATCCTTCCAGGGGAGAAGTAACACTTGTCTCTTGGTATTCAGTAGCTATGACAGTTTTTTCCACTTTTGTAACCTTTTTCCTGCGTCTTTTCCCTTTACCCTGCACCTCCCGGTGTTCTTCCACAGAGGGTTCCACTTGAATGCTTAACTCTTTCTGCACTACTTCAGATTCTTTGATGTCTTTCTGTATTTCAAGTGACTGAATGGAGTCAGTGTCGGGTTTAGGCCTTTCTTCCTCTTGCTCAAGCTCTACTGTGACCTCTTCTTTCAAAACTGTTGTTGGCTCAGACTCAACTGAGAGGCTGAAAGACTCTATAACTGTCTCCCGCTCTGTTATTTCAGCCTCGTGTTTTACTTCTTCTTTGGGTTTTGAAGCATCTTCAGTTTCCGTTAGATCAGCTGGTTTGTCAGATTTGCCAAACAGTGGTATTTTGAATGCGGGGAGCTGTATGCCCCATCCCCAAGAACTGGTTTCTTTTTCTTCAGTGCTAATGCATTCACTTGTAGTTTCTGCCTCTGTTTCTTCTAACTCAAGCTGAATGTCTCCTTTCGGCTGTGGCATAGCAACCGAGCTATCTGGAATAACCTTTTGATCAGACTGAACAAAATGGAGCGTTGATAACGTCGGAAGCTGTGTTTCGGGAACTGATACTTCCATAACTGTTTCTAGAATTTGTGTTTTGGGTTCTGTAATTTCAGTCTCTTGAGTTGTTCTAGCCGTATCCACTCTTTCTTCAGACACCTCTAGAATTTCTGCTTTGGGTTCTGTAGCTTGAGTGTCTTGAGTTGTTTCTCTCTCTTTTTCTTCAGAGTCAACCTTGCTGTCTTCTTTGTGCTGTGGGATTTCCTCTGTGCCACCTGCCAGATCAGTTTGCTCCATTGTAGAAAGTGTTAAGACTGTGGATGTTGGAAGCTGTGGTTCGCAAATTGTCAATTCTGTAACTGTTTGCTGAATTTGCATTGTGGGTTCTGTAATTAGAGTCTCTTGAGCTGTTACAGCTGTATCAACTCTGTCTTCAGACATTGTCAAGAAAAGTTTTGTCTCAGTTGTCTCAGTTGTTATAGTTGCAGTCTCTACCATCTCTTCTTGAGGTTTTAGTTCTTCTTCGGTTGGAGACAAAGTATCATCAATGTCTTCAATCTCAAATTTAGTTTTTGTTTCTGAGGTGTATCCTTCTAGGGGAGAAGTAACACCTGTCTCTTGGTATTCAGTAGCTATGACAGTTTTTTCCACTTTTGTAACCTTTTTCCTGCGTCTTTTCCCTTTACCCTGCACCTCCCGGTGTTCTTCCACAGAGGGTTCCACTTGAATGCTTAACTCTTTCTGCACTACTTCAGATTCTTTGATGTCTTTCTGTATTTCAAGTGACTGAATGGAGTCAGTGTCGGGTTTAGGCCTTTCTTCCTCTTGCTCAAGCTCTACTGTGACCTCTTCTTTCGAAACTGTTGTTGGCTCAGACTCAACTGAGAGGCTGAAAGACTCTATAACTGTCCCCCGCTCTGTTATTTCAGCCTCGTGTTTTACTTCTTCTTTGGGTTTTGAAGCATCTTCAGTTTCCGTTAGATCAGCTGGTTTGTCAGATTTGCCAAACAGTGGTATTTTGAATGCGGGGAGCTGTATGCCCCATCCCCAAGAACTGGTTTCTTTTTCTTCAGTGCTAATGCATTCACTTGTAGTTTCTGCCTCTGTTTCTTCTAACTCAAGCTGAATGTCTCCTTTCGGCTGTGGCATAGCAACCGAGCTATCTGGAATAGCCTTTTGATCAGACTGAACAAAATGGAGCGTTGATAACGTCGGAAGCTGTGTTTCGGGAACTGATACTTCTATAACTGTTTCTAGAATTTGTGTTTTGGGTTCTGTAATTTCAGTCTCTTGAGTTGTTCTAGCCGTATCCACTCTTTCTTCAGACACCTCTAGAATTTCTGCTTTGGGTTCTGTAGCTTGAGTGTCTTGAGTTGTTTCTCTCTCTTTTTCTTCAGAGTCAACCTTGCTGTCTTCTTTGTGCTGTGGGATTTCCTCTGTGCCACCTGCCAGATCAGTTTGCTCCGTTGTAGAAAGTGTTAAGACTGTGGATGTTGGAAGCTGTGTTTCGCAAATTGTCAATTCTGTAACTGTTTGCAGAATTTGTATTGTGGGTTCTGTAATTAGAGTCTCTTGAGCTGTTACAGCTGTATCAACTCTGTCTTCAGACATTGTCAAGAAAAGTTTTGTCTCAGTTGTCTCAGTTGTTATAGTTGCAGTCTCTACCATCTCTTCTTGAGGTTTTAGTTCTTCTTCGGTTGGAGACAAAGTATCATCAATGTCTTCAATCTCAAATTCAGTTTTTGTTTCTGAGGTGTATCCTTCCAGGGGAGAAGTAACACCTGTCTCTTGGTATTCAGTAGCTATGACAGTTTTTTCCACTTTTGTAACCTTTTTCCTGCGTCTTTTCCCTTTACCCTGCACCTCCCGGTGTTCTTCCACAGAGGGTTCCACTTGAATGCTTAACTCTTTCTGCACTACTTCAGATTCTTTGATGTCTTTCTGTATTTCAAGTGACTGAATGGAGTCAGTGTCGGGTTTAGGCCTTTCTTCCTCTTGCTCAAGCTCTACTGTGACCTCTTCTTTCGAAACTGTTGTTGGCTCAGACTCAACTGAGAGGCTGAAAGACTCTATAACTGTCTCCCGCTCTGTTATTTCAGCCTCGTGTTTTACTTCTTCTTTGGGTTTTGAAGCATCTTCAGTTTCCGTTAGATCAGCTGGTTTGTCAGATTTGCCAAACAGTGGTATTTTGAATGCGGGGAGCTGTATGCCCCATCCCCAAGAACTGGTTTCTTTTTCTTCAGTGCTAATGCATTCACTTGTAGTTTCTGCCTCTGTTTCTTCTAACTCAAGCTGAATGTCTCCTTTCGGCTGTGGCATAGCAACCGAGCTATCTGGAATAGCCTTTTGATCAGACTGAACAAAATGGAGCGTTGATAACGTCGGAAGCTGTGTTTCGGGAACTGATACTTCTATAACTGTTTCTAGAATTTGTGTTTTGGGTTCTGTAATTTCAGTCTCTTGAGTTGTTCTAGCCGTATCCACTCTTTCTTCAGACACCTCTAGAATTTCTGCTTTGGGTTCTGTAGCTTGAGTGTCTTGAGTTGTTTCTCTCTCTTTTTCTTCAGAGTCAACCTTGCTGTCTTCTTTGTGCTGTGGGATTTCCTCTGTGCCACCTGCCAGATCAGTTTGCTCCGTTGTAGAAAGTGTTAAGACTGTGGATGTTGGAAGCTGTGGTTTCGCAAATTGTCAATTCTGTAACTGTTTGCAGAATTTGCATTGTGGGTTCTGTAATTAGAGTCTCTTGAGCTGTTACAGCTGTATCAACTCTGTCTTCAGACATTGTCAAGAAAAGTTTTGTCTCAGTTGTCTCAGTTGTTATAGTTGCAGTCTCTGCCATCTCTTCTTGAGTTTTTAGTTCTTCTTCGGTTGGAGACAAAGTATCATCAATGTCTTCAATCTCAAATTCAGTTTTTGTTTCTGAGGTGTATCCTTCCAGGGGAGAAGTAACACCTGTCTCTTGGTATTCAGTAGCTATGACAGTTTTTTCCACTTTTGTAACCTTTTTCCTGCGTCTTTTCCCTTTACCCTGCACCTCCCAGTGTTCTTCCACAGAGGGTTCCACTTGAATGCTTAACTCTTTCTGCACTACTTCAGATTCTTTGATGTCTTTCTGTATTTCAAGTGACTGAATGGAGTCAGTGTCGGGTTTAGGCCTTTCTTCCTCTTGCTCAAGCTCTACTGTGACCTCTTCTTTCGAAACTGTTGTTGGCTCAGACTCAACTGAGAGGCTGAAAGACTCTATAACTGTCTCCCGCTCTGTTATTTCAGCCTCGTGTTTTACTTCTTCTTTGGGTTTTGAAGCATCTTCAGTTTCCGTTAGATCAGCTGGTTTGTCAGATTTGCCAAACAGTGGTATTTTGAATGCGGGGAGCTGTATGCCCCATCCCCAAGAACTGGTTTCTTTTTCTTCAGTGCTAATGCATTCACTTGTAGTTTCTGCCTCTGTTTCTTCTAACTCAAGCTGAATGTCTCCTTTCGGCTGTGGCATAGCAACCGAGCTATCTGGAATAGCCTTTTGATCAGACTGAACAAAATGGAGCGTTGATAACGTCGGAAGCTGTGTTTCGGGAACTGATACTTCTATAACTGTTTCTAGAATTTGTGTTTTGGGTTCTGTAATTTCAGTCTCTTGAGTTGTTCTAGCCGTATCCACTCTTTCTTCAGACACCTCTAGAATTTCTGCTTTGGGTTCTGTAGCTTGAGTGTCTTGAGTTGTTTCTCTCTCTTTTTCTTGAGAGTCAACCTTGCTGTCTTCTATGTGCTGTGGGATTTCCTCTGTGCCACCTGCCATATCAGTTTGCTCCGTTGTAGAAAGTGTTAAGACTGTGGATTTTGGAAGCTGTGTTTCGCAAATTGTCAATTCTGTAACTGATTGCAGAATTTGCATTGTGGGTTCTGTAATTAGAGTCTCTTGAGCTGTTACAGCTGTATCAACTCTGTCTTCAGACATTGTCAAGAAAAGTTTTGTCTCAGTTGTCTCAGTTGTTATAGTTGCAGTCTCTGCCATCTCTTCTTGAGTTTTTAGTTCTTCTTCGGTTGGAGACAAAGTATCATCAATGTCTTCAATCTCAAATTCAGTTTTTGTTTCTGAGGTGTATTCTTCCAGGGGAGAAGTAACACCTGTCTCTTGGTATTCAGTAGCTATGACAGTTTTTTTCCACTTTTGTAACCTTTTTCCTGCGTCTTTTCCCTTTACCCTGCACCTCCCAGTGTTCTTCCACAGAGGGTTCCACTTGAATGCTTAACTCTTTCTGCACTACTTCAGATTCTTTGATGTCTTTCTGTATTTCAAGTGACTGAATGGAGTCAGTGTCAGGTTTAGGCCTTTCTTCCTCTTGCTCAAGCTCTACTGTGACCTCTTCTTTCGAAACTGTTGTTGGCTTAGACTCAACTGAGAGGCTTAAAGACTCTATAACTGTCTCCCGCTCTGTTATTTCAGCCTCGTGTTTTACTTCTTCTTTGGGTTTTGAAGCATCTTCAGTTTCCGTTAGATCAGCTGGTTTGTCAGATTTGCCAAACAGTGGTATTTTGAATGCGGGGAGCTGTATGCCCCATCCCCAAGAACTGGTTTCTTTTTCTTCAGTGCTAATGCATTCACTTGTAGTCTTTGCCTCTGTTTCTTCTAACTCAAGCTGAATGTCTCCTTTCGGCTGTGGCATAGCAACCGAGCTATCTGGAATAACCTTTTGATCAGACTGAACAAAATGGAGCGTTGATAACGTCGGAAGCTGTGTTTCGGGAACTGATACTTCTATAACTGTTTCTAGAATTTGTGTTTTGGGTTCTGTAATTTCAGCCTCTTGAGTTGTTCTAGCCGTATCCACTCTTTCTTCAGACACCTCTAGAATTTCTGCTTTGGGTTCTGTAGCTTGAGTGTCTTGAGTTGTTTCTCTCTCTTTTTCTTCAGAGTCAACCTTGCTGTCTTCTTTGTGCTGTGGGATTTCCTCTGTGCCACCTGCCAGATCAGTTTGCTCCATTGTAGAAAGTGTTAAGACTGTGGATGTTGGAAGCTGTGGTTCGCAAATTGTCAATTCTGTAACTGTTTGCAGAATTTGCATTGTGGGTTCTGTAATTAGAGTCTCTTGAGCTGTTACAGCTGTATCAACTCTGTCTTCAGACATTGTCAAGAAAAGTTTTGTCTCAGTTGTCTCAGTTGTTATAGTTGCAGTCTCTGCCATCTCTTCTTGAGTTTTTAGTTCTTCTTCGGTTGGAGACAAAGTATCATCAATGTCTTCAATCTCAAATTCAGTTTTTGTTTCTGAGGTGTATCCTTCCAGGGGAGAAGTAACACCTGTCTCTTGGTATTCAGTAGCTATGACAGTTTTTTCCACTTTTGTAACCTTTTTCCTGCGTCTTTTCCCTTTACCCTGCACCTCCCGGTGTTCTTCCACAGAGGGTTCCACTTGAATGCTTAACTCTTTCTGCACTACTTCAGATTCTTTGATGTCTTTCTGTATTTCAAGTGACTGAATGGAGTCAGTGTCGGGTTTAGGCCTTTCTTCCTCTTGCTCAAGCTCTACTGTGACCTCTTCTTTCGAAACTGTTGTTGGCTCAGACTCAACTGAGAGGCTGAAAGACTCTATAACTGTCTCCCGCTCTGTTATTTCAGCCTCGTGTTTTACTTCTTCTTTGGGTTTTGAAGCATCTTCAGTTTCCGTTAGATCAGCTGGTTTGTCAGATTTGCCAAACAGTGGTATTTTGAATGCGGGGAGCTGTATGCCCCATCCCCAAGAACTGGTTTCTTTTTCTTCAGTGCTAATGCATTCACTTGTAGTTTCTGCCTCTGTTTCTTCTAACTCAAGCTGAATGTCTCCTTTCGGCTGTGGCATAGCAACCGAGCTATCTGGAATAGCCTTTTGATCAGACTGAACAAAATGGAGCGTTGATAACGTCGGAAGCTGTGTTTCGGGAACTGATACTTCTATAACTGTTTCTAGAATTTGTGTTTTGGGTTCTGTAATTTCAGTCTCTTGAGTTGTTCTAGCCGTATCCACTCTTTCTTCAGACACCTCTAGAATTTCTGCTTTGGGTTCTGTAGCTTGAGTGTCTTGAGTTGTTTCTCTCTCTTTTTCTTCAGAGTCAACCTTGCTGTCTTCTTTGTGCTGTGGGATTTCCTCTGTGCCACCTGCCAGATCAGTTTGCTCCGTTGTAGAAAGTGTTAAGACTGTGGATGTTGGAAGCTGTGTTTCGCAAATTGTCAATTCTGTAACTGTTTGCAGAATTTGCATTGTGGGTTCTGTAATTAGAGTCTCTTGAGCTGTTACAGCTGTATCAACTCTGTCTTCAGACATTGTCAAGAAAAGTTTTGTCTCAGTTGTCTCAGTTGTTATAGTTGCAGTCTCTGCCATCTCTTCTTGAGTTTTAGTTCTTCTTCGGTTGGAGACAAAGTATCATCAATGTCTTCAATCTCAAATTCAGTTTTTGTTTCTGAGGTGTATCCTTCCAGGGGAGAAGTAACACCTGTCTCTTGGTATTCAGTAGCTATGACAGTTTTTTCCACTTTTGTAACCTTTTTCCTGCGTCTTTTCCCTTTACCCTGCACCTCCCGGTGTTCTTCCACAGAGGGTTCCACTTGAATGCTTAACTCTTTCTGCACTACTTCAGATTCTTTGATGTCTTTCTGTATTTCAAGTGACTGAATGGAGTCAGTGTCGGGTTTAGGCCTTTCTTCCTCTTGCTCAAGCTCTACTGTGACCTCTTCTTTCGAAACTGTTGTTGGCTCAGACTCAACTGAGAGGCTGAAAGACTCTATAACTGTCTCCCGCTCTGTTATTTCAGCCTCGTGTTTTACTTCTTCTTTGGGTTTTGAAGCATCTTCAGTTTCCGTTAGATCAGCTGGTTTGTCAGATTTGCCAAACAGTGGTATTTTGAATGCGGGGAGCTGTATGCCCCATCCCCAAGAACTGGTTTCTTTTTCTTCAGTGCTAATGCATTCACTTGTAGTCTTTGCCTCTGTTTCTTCTAACTCAAGCTGAATGTCTCCTTTCGGCTGTGGCATAGCAACCGAGCTATCTGGAATAGCCTTTTGATCAGACTGAACAAAATGGAGCGTTGATAACGTCGGAAGCTGTGTTTCGGGAACTGATACTTCTATAACTGTTTCTAGAATTTGTGTTTTGGGTTCTGTAATTTCAGTCTCTTGAGTTGTTCTAGCCGTATCCACTCTTTCTTCAGACACCTCTAGAATTTCTGCTTTGGGTTCTGTAGCTTGAGTGTCTTGAGTTGTTTCTCTCTCTTTTTCTTCAGAGTCAACCTTGCTGTCTTCTTTGTGCTGTGGGATTTCCTCTGTGCCACCTGCCAGATCAGTTTGCTCCGTTGTAGAAAGTGTTAAGACTGTGGATGTTGGAAGCTGTGTTTCGCAAATTGTCAATTCTGTAACTGTTTGCAGAATTTGCATTGTGGGTTCTGTAATTAGAGTCTCTTGAGCTGTTACAGCTGTATCAACTCTGTCTTCAGACATTGTCAAGAAAAGTTTTGTCTCAGTTGTCTCAGTTGTTATAGTTGCAGTCTCTGCCATCTCTTCTTGAGTTTTTAGTTCTTCTTCGGTTGGAGACAAAGTATCATCAATGTCTTCAATCTCAAATTCAGTTTTTGTTTCTGAGGTGTATCCTTCCAGGGGAGAAGTAACACCTGTCTCTTGGTATTCAGTAGCTATGACAGTTTTTTCCACTTTTGTAACCTTTTTCCTGCGTCTTTTCCCTTTACCCTGCACCTCCCGGTGTTCTTCCACAGAGGGTTCCACTTGAATGCTTAACTCTTTCTGCACTACTTCAGATTCTTTGATGTCTTTCTGTATTTCAAGTGACTGAATGGAGTCAGTGTCGGGTTTAGGCCTTTCTTCCTCTTGCTCAAGCTCTACTGTGACCTCTTCTTTCGAAACTGTTGTTGGCTCAGACTCAACTGAGAGGCTGAAAGACTCTATAACTGTCTCCCGCTCTGTTATTTCAGCCTCGTGTTTTACTTCTTCTTTGGGTTTTGAAGCATCTTCAGTTTCCGTTAGATCAGCTGGTTTGTCAGATTTGCCAAACAGTGGTATTTTGAATGCGGGGAGCTGTATGCCCCATCCCCAAGAACTGGTTTCTTTTTCTTCAGTGCTAATGCATTCACTTGTAGTTTCTGCCTCTGTTTCTTCTAACTCAAGCTGAATGTCTCCTTTCGGCTGTGGCATAGCAACCGAGCTATCTGGAATAGCCTTTTGATCAGACTGAACAAAATGGAGCGTTGATAACGTCGGAAGCTGTGTTTCGGGAACTGATACTTCTATAACTGTTTCTAGAATTTGTGTTTTGGGTTCTGTAATTTCAGTCTCTTGAGTTGTTCTAGCCGTATCCACTCTTTCTTCAGACACCTCTAGAATTTCTGCTTTGGGTTCTGTAGCTTGAGTGTCTTGAGTTGTTTCTCTCTCTTTTTCTTCAGAGTCAACCTTGCTGTCTTCTTTGTGCTGTGGGATTTCCTCTGTGCCACCTGCCAGATCAGTTTGCTCCGTTGTAGAAAGTGTTAAGACTGTGGATGTTGGAAGCTGTGTTTCGCAAATTGTCAATTCTGTAACTGTTTGCAGAATTTGCATTGTGGGTTCTGTAATTAGAGTCTCTTGAGCTGTTACAGCTGTATCAACTCTGTCTTCAGACATTGTCAAGAAAAGTTTTGTCTCAGTTGTCTCAGTTGTTATAGTTGCAGTCTCTGCCATCTCTTCTTGAGTTTTTAGTTCTTCTTCGGTTGGAGACAAAGTATCATCAATGTCTTCAATCTCAAATTCAGTTTTTGTTTCTGAGGTGTATCCTTCCAGGGGAGAAGTAACACCTGTCTCTTGGTATTCAGTAGCTATGACAGTTTTTTCCACTTTTGTAACCTTTTTCCTGCGTCTTTTCCCTTTACCCTGCACCTCCCGGTGTTCTTCCACAGAGGGTTCCACTTGAATGCTTAACTCTTTCTGCACTACTTCAGATTCTTTGATGTCTTTCTGTATTTCAAGTGACTGAATGGAGTCAGTGTCGGGTTTAGGCCTTTCTTCCTCTTGCTCAAGCTCTACTGTGACCTCTTCTTTCGAAACTGTTGTTGGCTCAGACTCAACTGAGAGGCTGAAAGACTCTATAACTGTCTCCCGCTCTGTTATTTCAGCCTCGTGTTTTACTTCTTCTTTGGGTTTTGAAGCATCTTCAGTTTCCGTTAGATCAGCTGGTTTGTCAGATTTGCCAAACAGTGGTATTTTGAATGCGGGGAGCTGTATGCCCCATCCCCAAGAACTGGTTTCTTTTTCTTCAGTGCTAATGCATTCACTTGTAGTTTCTGCCTCTGTTTCTTCTAACTCAAGCTGAATGTCTCCTTTCGGCTGTGGCATAGCAACCGAGCTATCTGGAATAGCCTTTTGATCAGACTGAACAAAATGGAGCGTTGATAACGTCGGAAGCTGTGTTTCGGGAACTGATACTTCTATAACTGTTTCTAGAATTTGTGTTTTGGGTTCTGTAATTTCAGTCTCTTGAGTTGTTCTAGCCGTATCCACTCTTTCTTCAGACACCTCTAGAATTTCTGCTTTGGGTTCTGTAGCTTGAGTGTCTTGAGTTGTTTCTCTCTCTTTTTCTTCAGAGTCAACCTTGCTGTCTTCTTTGTGCTGTGGGATTTCCTCTGTGCCACCTGCCATATCAGTTTGCTCCGTTGTAGAAAGTGTTAAGACTGTGGATGTTGGAAGCTGTGTTTCGCAAATTGTCAATTCTGTAACTGTTTGCAGAATTTGCATTGTGGGTTCTGTAATTAGAGTCTCTTGAGCTGTTACAGCTGTATCAACTCTGTCTTCAGACATTGTCAAGAAAAGTTTTGTCTCAGTTGTCTCAGTTGTTATAGTTGCAGTCTCTACCATCTCTTCTTGAGTTTTTAGTTCTTCTTCGGTTGGAGACAAAGTATCATCAATGTCTTCAATCTCAAATTCAGTTTTTGTTTCTGAGGTGTATCCTTCCAGGGGAGAAGTAACACCTGTCTCTTGGTATTCAGTAGCTATGACAGTTTTTTCCACTTTTGTAACCTTTTTCCTGCGTCTTTTCCCTTTACCCTGCACCTCCCAGTGTTCTTCCACAGAGGGTTCCACTTGAATGCTTAACTCTTTCTGCACTACTTCAGATTCTTTGATGTCTTTCTGTATTTCAAGTGACTGAATGGAGTCAGTGTCGGGTTTAGGCCTTTCTTCCTCTTGCTGAAGCTCTACTGTGACCTCTTCTTTCGAAACTGTTGTTGGCTCAGACTCAACTGAGAGGCTTAAAGACTCTATAACTGTCTCCCGCTCTGTTATTTCAGCCTCGTGTTTTACTTCTTCTTTGGGTTTTGAAGCATCTTCAGTTTCCGTTAGATCAGCTGGTTTGTCAGATTTGCCAAACAGTGGTATTTTGAATGCGGGGAGCTGTATGCCCCATCCCCAAGAACTGGTTTCTTTTTCTTCAGTGCTAATGCATTCACTTGTAGTCTTTGCCTCTGTTTCTTCTAACTCAAGCTGAATGTCTCCTTTCGGCTGTGGCATAGCAACCGAGCTATCTGGAATAGCCTTTTGATCAGACTGAACAAAATGGAGCGTTGATAACGTCGGAAGCTGTGTTTCGGGAACTGATACTTCTATAACTGTTTCTAGAATTTGTGTTTTGGGTTCTGTAATTTCAGTCTCTTGAGTTGTTCTAGCCGTATCCACTCTTTCTTCAGACACCTCTAGAATTTCTGCTTTGGGTTCTGTAGCTTGAGTGTCTTGAGTTGTTTCTCTCTCTTTTTCTTCAGAGTCAACCTTGCTGTCTTCTTTGTGCTGTGGGATTTCCTCTGTGCCACCTGCCAGATCAGTTTGCTCCGTTGTAGAAAGTGTTAAGACTGTGGATGTTGGAAGCTGTGTTTCGCAAATTGTCAATTCTGTAACTGTTTGCAGAATTTGTATTGTGGGTTCTGTAATTAGAGTCTCTTGAGCTGTTACAGCTGTATCAACTCTGTCTTCAGACATTGTCAAGAAAAGTTTTGTCTCAGTTGTCTCAGTTGTTATAGTTGCAGTCTCTACCATCTCTTCTTGAGGTTTTAGTTCTTCTTCGGTTGGAGACAAAGTATCATCAATGTCTTCAATCTCAAATTCAGTTTTTGTTTCTGAGGTGTATCCTTCCAGGGGAGAAGTAACACCTGTCTCTTGGTATTCAGTAGCTATGACAGTTTTTTCCACTTTTGTAACCTTTTTCCTGCGTCTTTTCCCTTTACCCTGCACCTCCCAGTGTTCTTCCACAGAGGGTTCCACTTGAATGCTTAACTCTTTCTGCACTACTTCAGATTCTTTGATGTCTTTCTGTATTTCAAGTGACTGAATGGAGTCAGTGTCGGGTTTAGGCCTTTCTTCCTCTTGCTGAAGCTCTACTGTGACCTCTTCTTTCGAAACTGTTGTTGGCTCAGACTCAACTGAGAGGCTTAAAGACTCTATAACTGTCTCCCGCTCTGTTATTTCAGCCTCGTGTTTTACTTCTTCTTTGGGTTTTGAAGCATCTTCAGTTTCCGTTAGATCAGCTGGTTTGTCAGATTTGCCAAACAGTGGTATTTTGAATGCGGGGAGCTGTATGCCCCATCCCCAAGAACTGGTTTCTTTTTCTTCAGTGCTAATGCATTCACTTGTAGTTTCTGCCTCTGTTTCTTCTAACTCAAGCTGAATGTCTCCTTTCGGCTGTGGCATAGCAACCGAGCTATCTGGAATAGCCTTTTGATCAGACTGAACAAAATGGAGCGTTGATAACGTCGGAAGCTGTGTTTCGGGAACTGATACTTCTATAACTGTTTCTAGAATTTGTGTTTTGGGTTCTGTAATTTCAGTCTCTTGAGTTGTTCTAGCCGTATCCACTCTTTCTTCAGACACCTCTAGAATTTCTGCTTTGGGTTCTGTAGCTTGAGTGTCTTGAGTTGTTTCTCTCTCTTTTTCTTCAGAGTCAACCTTGCTGTCTTCTTTGTGCTGTGGGATTTCCTCTGTGCCACCTGCCAGATCAGTTTGCTCCGTTGTAGAAAGTGTTAAGACTGTGGATGTTGGAAGCTGTGTTTCGCAAATTGTCAATTCTGTAACTGTTTGCAGAATTTGCATTGTGGGTTCTGTAATTAGAGTCTCTTGAGCTGTTACAGCTGTATCAACTCTGTCTTCAGACATTGTCAAGAAAAGTTTTGTCTCAGTTGTCTCAGTTGTTATAGTTGCAGTCTCTACCATCTCTTCTTGAGGTTTTAGTTCTTCTTCGGTTGGAGACAAAGTATCATCAATGTCTTCAATCTCAAATTCAGTTTTTGTTTCTGAGGTGTATCCTTCCAGGGGAGAAGTAAGACCTGTCTCTTGGTATTCAGTAGCTATGACAGTTTTTTCCACTTTTGTAACCTTTTTCCTGCGTCTTTTCCCTTTACCCTGCACCTCCCGGTGTTCTTCCACAGAGGGTTCCACTTGAATGCTTAACTCTTTCTGCACTACTTCAGATTCTTTGATGTCTTTCTGTATTTCAAGTGACTGAATGGAGTCAGTGTCGGGTTTAGGCCTTTCTTCCTCTTGCTGAAGCTCTACTGTGACCTCTTCTTTCGAAACTGTTGTTGGCTCAGACTCAACTGAGAGGCTGAAAGACTCTATAACTGTCTCCCGCTCTGTTATTTCAGCCTCGTGTTTTACTTCTTCTTTGGGTTTTGAAGCATCTTCAGTTTCCGTTAGATCAGCTGGTTTGTCAGATTTGCCAAACAGTGGTATTTTGAATGCGGGGAGCTGTATGCCCCATCCCCAAGAACTGGTTTCTTTTTCTTCAGTGCTAATGCATTCACTTGTAGTTTCTGCCTCTGTTTCTTCTAACTCAAGCTGAATGTCTCCTTTCGGCTGTGGCATAGCAACCGAGCTATCTGGAATAGCCTTTTGATCAGACTGAACAAAATGGAGCGTTGATAACGTCGGAAGCTGTGTTTCGGGAACTGATACTTCTATAACTGTTTCTAGAATTTGTGTTTTGGGTTCTGTAATTTCAGTCTCTTGAGTTGTTCTAGCCGTATCCACTCTTTCTTCAGACACCTCTAGAATTTCTGCTTTGGGTTCTGTAGCTTGAGTGTCTTGAGTTGTTTCTCTCTCTTTTTCTTCAGAGTCAACCTTGCTGTCTTCTTTGTGCTGTGGGATTTCCTCTGTGCCACCTGCCAGATCAGTTTGCTCCGTTGTAGAAAGTGTTAAGACTGTGGATGTTGGAAGCTGTGTTTCGCAAATTGTCAATTCTGTAACTGATTGCAGAATTTGCATTGTGGGTTCTGTAATTAGAGTCTCTTGAGCTGTTACAGCTGTATCAACTCTGTCTTCAGACATTGTCAAGAAAAGTTTTGTCTCAGTTGTCTCAGTTGTTATAGTTGCAGTCTCTGCCATCTCTTCTTGAGTTTTTAGTTCTTCTTCGGTTGGAGACAAAGTATCATCAATGTCTTCAATCTCAAATTCAGTTTTTGTTTCTGAGGTGTATCCTTCCAGGGGAGAAGTAAGACCTGTCTCTTGGTATTCAGTAGCTATGACAGTTTTTTCCACTTTTGTAACCTTTTTCCTGCGTCTTTTCCCTTTACCCTGCACCTCCCGGTGTTCTTCCACAGAGGGTTCCACTTGAATGCTTAACTCTTTCTGCACTACTTCAGATTCTTTGATGTCTTTCTGTATTTCAAGTGACTGAATGGAGTCAGTGTCGGGTTTAGGCCTTTCTTCCTCTTGCTCAAGCTCTACTGTGACCTCTTCTTTCGAAACTGTTGTTGGCTCAGACTCAACTGAGAGGCTGAAAGACACTTTAACTGTCTCCGGCTCTGTTATTACAGCCTCGTGTTTTACTTCTTCTTTGGGTTTTGAAGCATCTTCAGTTTCCGTTAGATCAGCTGGTATGTCAGATTTGCCAAACAGTGGTATTTTGAATGCGGGGAGCTGTATGCCCCATCCCCAAGAACTGGTTTCTTTTTCTTCAGTGCTAATGCATTCACTTGTAGTTTCTGCCTCTGTTTCTTCTAACTCAAGCTGAATGTCTCCTTTCGGCTGTGGCATAGCAACCGAGCTATCTGGAATAGCCTTTTGATCAGACTGAACAAAATGGAGCGTTGATAACGTCGGAAGCTGTGTTTCGGGAACTGATACTTCTATAACTGTTTCTAGAATTTGTGTTTTGGGTTCTGTAATTTCAGTCTCTTGAGTTGTTCTAGCCGTATCCACTCTTTCTTCAGACACCTCTAGAATTTCTGCTTTGGGTTCTGTAGCTTGAGTGTCTTGAGTTGTTTCTCTCTCTTTTTCTTCAGAGTCAACCTTGCTGTCTTCTTTGTGCTGTGGGATTTCCTCTGTGCCACCTGCCAGATCAGTTTGCTCCGTTGTAGAAAGTGTTAAGACTGTGGATGTTGGAAGCTGTGTTTCGCAAATTGTCAATTCTGTAACTGATTGCAGAATTTGCATTGTGGGTTCTGTAATTAGAGTCTCTTGAGCTGTTACAGCTGTATCAACTCTGTCTTCAGACATTGTCAAGAAAAGTTTTGTCTCAGTTGTCTCAGTTGTTATAGTTGCAGTCTCTGCCATCTCTTCTTGAGTTTTTAGTTCTTCTTCGGTTGGAGACAAAGTATCATCAATGTCTTCAATCTCAAATTCAGTTTTTGTTTCTGAGGTGTATCCTTCCAGGGGAGAAGTAAGACCTGTCTCTTGGTATTCAGTAGCTATGACAGTTTTTTCCACTTTTGTAACCTTTTTCCTGCGTCTTTTCCCTTTACCCTGCACCTCCCGGTGTTCTTCCACAGAGGGTTCCACTTGAATGCTTAACTCTTTCTGCACTACTTCAGATTCTTTGATGTCTTTCTGTATTTCAAGTGACTGAATGGAGTCAGTGTCGGGTTTAGGCCTTTCTTCCTCTTGCTCAAGCTCTACTGTGACCTCTTCTTTCGAAACTGTTGTTGGCTCAGACTCAACTGAGAGGCTTAAAGACTCTATAACTGTCTCCCGCTCTGTTATTTCAGCCTCGTGTTTTACTTCTTCTTTGGGTTTTGAAGCATCTTCAGTTTCCGTTAGATCAGCTGGTTTGTCAGATTTGCCAAACAGTGGTATTTTGAATGCGGGGAGCTGTATGCCCCATCCCCAAGAACTGGTTTCTTTTTCTTCAGTGCTAATGCATTCACTTGTAGTCTTTGCCTCTGTTTCGTCTAACTCAAACTGAATGTCTCCTTTCGGCTGTGGCATAGCAACCGAGCTATCTGGAATAGCCTTTTGATCAGACTGAACAAAATGGAGCGTTGATAATGTCGGAAGCTGTGTTTCGGGAACTGATACTTCTATAACTGTTTCTAGAATTTGTGTTTTGGGTTCTGTAACTTCAGTCTCTTGAGTTGTTCTAGCCGTATCCACTCTTTCTTCAGACACCTCTAGAATTTCTGCTTTGGGTTCTGTAGCTGGAGTGTCTTGAGTTGCTTCTCTCTCTTTTTCTTCAGAGTCAACCTTGCTGTCTTCTTTGGGCTGTGGGATTTCCTCTGTGCCACCTGCCATATCGGTTTGCTCCGTTGTAGAAAGTGTTAAGACTGTGGATGTTGGAAGCTGTGTTTCGCAAATTGTCAATTCTGTAACTGTTTGCAGAATTTGTATTGTGGGTTCTGTAATTAGAGTCTCTTGAGCTGTTACAGCTGTATCAACTCTGTCTTCAGACACTGTCAAGAAAAGTTTTGTCTCAGTTGTCTCAGTTGTTATAGTTGCAGTCTCTACCATCTCTTCTTGAGGTTTTAGTTCTTCTTCGGTTGGAGACAAAGTATCATCAATGTCTTCAATCTCAAATTCAGTTTTTGTTTCTGAGGTGTATCCTTCCAGGGGAGAAGTAACACCTGTCTCTTGGTATTCAGTAGCTATGACAGTTTTTTCCACTTTTGTAACCTTTTTCCTGCGTCTTTTCCCTTTACCCTGCACCTCCCAGTGTTCTTCCACAGAGGGTTCCACTTGAATGCTTAACTCTTTCTGCACTACTTCAGATTCTTTGATGTCTTTCTGTATTTCATGTGACTGAATGGAGTCAGTGTCGGGTTTAGGCCTTTCTTCCTCTTGCTGAAGCTCTACTGTCACCTCTTCTTTCGAAACTGTTGTTGGCTCAGACTCAACTGAGAGGCTGAAAGACACTTTAACTGTCTCCGGCTCTGTTATTACAGCCTCGTGTTTTACTTCTTCTTTGGGTTTTGAAGCATCTTCAGTTTCCGTTAGATCAGCTGGTATGTCAGATTTGCCAAACAGTGGTATTTTGAATGCGGGGAGCTGTATGCCCCATCCCCAAGAACTGGTTTCTTTTTCTTCAGTGCTAATGCATTCACTTGTAGTTTCTGCCTCTGTTTCTTCTAACTCAAGCTTAATGTCTCCTTTCGGCTGTGGCATAGCAACCGAGCTATCTGGAATAGCCTTTTGATCAGACTGAACAAAATGGAGCGTTGATAACGTCGGAAGCTGTGTTTCGGGAACTGATACTTCTATAACTGTTTCTAGAATTTGTGTTTTGGGTTCTGTAATTTCAGTCTCTTGGGTTGTTCTAGCCGTATCCACTCTTTCTTCAGACACCTCTAGAATTTCTGCTTTGGGTTCTGTAGCTTGAGTGTCTTGAGTTGTTTCTCTCTCTTTTTCTTCAGAGTCAACCTTGCTGTCTTCTTTGTGCTGTGGGATTTCCTCTGTGCCACCTGCCAGATCAGTTTGCTCCGTTGTAGAAAGTGTTAAGACTGTGGATGTTGGAAGCTGTGTTTCGCAAATTGTCAATTCCTGTAACTGTTTGCAGAATTTGCATTGTGGGTTCTGTAATTAGAGTCTCTTGAGCTGTTACAGCTGTATCAACTCTGTCTTCAGACATTGTCAAGAAAAGTTTTGTCTCAGTTGTCTCAGTTGTTATAGTTGCAGTCTCTACCATCTCTTCTTGAGGTTTTAGTTCTTCTTCGGTTGGAGACAAAGTATCATCAATGTCTTCAATCTCAAATTCAGTTTTTGTTTCTGAGGTGTATCCTTCCAGGGGAGAAGTAACACTTGTCTCTTGGTATTCAGTAGCTATGACAGTTTTTTCCACTTTTGTAACCTTTTTCCTGCGTCTTTTCCCTTTACCCTGCACCTCCCGGTGTTCTTCCACAGAGGGTTCCACTTGAATGCTTAACTCTTTCTGCACTACTTCAGATTCTTTGATGTCTTTCTGTATTTCAAGTGACTGAATGGAGTCAGTGTCGGGTTTAGGCCTTTCTTCCTCTTGCTGAAGCTCTACTGTGACCTCTTCTTTCGAAACTGTTGTTGGCTCAGACTCAACTGAGAGGCTGAAAGACACTTTAACTGTCTCCGGCTCTGTTATTACAGCCTCGTGTTTTACTTCTTCTTTGGGTTTTGAAGCATCTTCAGTTTCCGTTAGATCAGCTGGTTTGTCAGATTTGCCAAACAGTGGTATTTGAATGCGGGGAGCTGTATGCCCCATCCCCAAGAACTGGTTTCTTTTTCTTCAGTGCTAATGCATTCACTTGTAGTTTCTGCCTCTGTTTCTTCTAACTCAAGCTGAATGTCTCCTTTCGGCTGTGGCATAGCAACCGAGCTATCTGGAATAGCCTTTTGATCAGACTGAACAAAATGGAGCGTTGATAACGTCGGAAGCTGTGTTTCGGGAACTGATACTTCTATAACTGTTTCTAGAATTTGTGTTTTGGGTTCTGTAATTTCAGTCTCTTGAGTTGTTCTAGCCGTATCTACTCTTTCTTCAGACACCTCTAGAATTTCTGCTTTGGGTTCTGTAGCTTGAGTGTCTTGAGTTGTTTCTCTCTCTTTTTCTTCAGAGTCAACCTTGCTGTCTTCTTTGTGCTGTGGGATTTCCTCTGTGCCACCTGCCAGATCAGTTTGCTCCGTTGTAGAAAGTGTTAAGACTGTGGATGTTGGAAGCTGTGTTTCGCAAATTGTCAATTCTGTAACTGATTGCAGAATTTGCATTGTGGGTTCTGTAATTAGAGTCTCTTGAGCTGTTACAGCTGTATCAACTCTGTCTTCAGACATTGTCAAGAAAGTTTTGTCTCAGTTGTCTCAGTTGTTATAGTTGCAGTCTCTGCCATCTCTTCTTGAGTTTTTAGTTCTTCTTCGGTTGGAGACAAAGTATCATCAATGTCTTCAATCTCAAATTCAGTTTTTGTTTCTGAGGTGTATCCTTCCAGGGGAGAAGTAAGACCTGTCTCTTGGTATTCAGTAGCTATGACAGTTTTTTCCACTTTTGTAACCTTTTTCCTGCGTCTTTTCCCTTTACCCTGCACCTCCCGGTGTTCTTCCACAGAGGGTTCCACTTGAATGCTTAACTCTTTCTGCACTACTTCAGATTCTTTTGATGTCTTTTCTGTATTTCAAGTGACTGAATGGAGTCAGTGTCGGGTTTAGGCCTTTCTTCCTCTTGCTCAAGCTCTACTGTGACCTCTTCTTTCGAAACTGTTGTTGGCTCAGACTCAACTGAGAGGCTTAAAGACTCTATAACTGTCTCCCGCTCTGTTATTTCAGCCTCGTGTTTTACTTCTTCTTTGGGTTTTGAAGCATCTTCAGTTTCCGTTAGATCAGCTGGTTTGTCAGATTTGCCAAACAGTGGTATTTTGAATGCGGGGAGCTGTATGCCCCATCCCCAAGTACTGGTTTCTTTTTCTTCAGTGCTAATGCATTCACTTGTAGTCTTTGCCTCTGTTTCTTCTAACTCAAACTGAATGTCTCCTTTCGGCTGTGGCATAGCAACCGAGCTATCTGGAATAGCCTTTTGATCAGACTGAACAAAATGGAGCGTTGATAACATCGGAAGCTGTGTTTCGGGAACTGATACTTCTATAACTGTCTCTAGAATTTGTGTTTTGGGTTCTGTAATTTCAGTCTCTTGAGTTGCTCTAGCCGTATCCACTCTTTCTTCAGACACCTCTAGAATTTCTGCTTTGGGTTCTGTAGCTTGAGTGTCTTGAGTTGTTTCTCTCTCTTTTTCTTCAGAGTCAACCTTGCTGTCTTCTTTGTGCTGTGGGATTTCCTCTGTGCCACCTGCCATATCGGTTTGCTCCGTTGTAGAAAGTGTTAAGACTGTGGATGTTGGAAGCTGTATTTTGCAAATTGTCAATTCTGTAACTGATTGCAGAATTTGTATTGTGGGTTCTGTAATTAGAGTCTCTTGAGTTGATACAGCTGTATCAACTCTGTCTTCAGACATTGTCAAGAAAAGTTTTGTCTCAGTTGTCTCAGTTGTTATAGTTGCAGTCTCTTCCATCTCTTCTTGAGTTTTTAGTTCTTCTTCGGTTGGAGACAAAGTTTCATCAATGTCTTCAATCTCAAATTCAGTTTTTGTTTCTGAGGTGTATCCTTCCAGGGGAGAAGTAACACCTGTCTCTTGGTATTCAGTAGCTATGACAGTTTTTTCCACTTTTGTAACCTTTTTCCTGCGTCTTTTCCCTTTACCCTGCACCTCCCAGTGTTCTTCCACAGAGGGTTCCACTTGAATGCTTAACTCTTTCTGCACTACTTCAGATTCTTTGATGTCTTTCTGTATTTCAAGTGACTGAATGGAGTCAGTGTCGGGTTTAGGCCTTTCTTCCTCTTGCTGAAGCTCTACTGTGACCTCTTCTTTCGAAACTGTTGTTGGCTCAGACTCAACTGAGAGGCTTAAAGACTCTATAACTGTCTCCCGCTCTGTTATTTCAGCCTCGTGTTTTACTTCTTCTTTGGGTTTTGAAGCATCTTCAGTTTCCGTTAGATCAGCTGGTTTGTCAGATTTGCCAAACAGTGGTATTTTGAATGCGGGGAGCTGTATGCCCCATCCCCAAGAACTGGTTTCTTTTTCTTCAGTGCTAATGCATTCACTTGTAGTCTTTGCCTCTGTTTCTTCTAACTCAAACTGAATGTCTCCTTTCGGCTGTGGCATAGCAACCGAGCTATCTGGAATAGCCTTTTGATCAGACTGAACAAAATGGAGCGTTGATAACGTCGGAAGCTGTGTTTCGGGAACTGATACTTCTTTAACTGTCTCTAGAATTTGTGTTTTGGGTTCTGTAATTTCAGTCTCTTGAGTTGTTCTAGGCGTATCCACTCTTTCTTCAGACACCTCTAGAATTTCTGCTTTGGGTTCTGTAGCTTGAGTGTCTTGAATTGTTTCTCTCTCTTTTTCTTCAGAGTCAACCTTGCTGTCTTCTTTGTGCTGTGGGATTTCCTCTGTGCCACCTGCCAGATCAGTTTGCTCCGTTGTAGAAAGTGTTAAGACTGTGGATGTTGGAAGCTGTGTTTCGCAAATTGTCAATTCTGTAACTGTTTGCAGAATTTGTATTGTGGGTTCTGTAATTAGAATCTCTTGAGCTGTTACAGCTGTATCAACTCTGTCTTCAGACATTGTCAAGAAAAGTTTTGTCTCAGTTGTCTCAGTTGTTATAGTTGCAGTCTCTGCCATCTCTTCTTGAGTTTTTAGTTCTTCTTCGGTTGGAGACAAAGTATCATCAATGTCTTCAATCTCAAATTCAGTTTTTGTTTCTGAGGTGTATCCTTCCAGGGGAGAAGTAAGACCTGTCTCTTGGTATTCAGTAGCTATGACAGTTTTTTCCACTTTTGTAACCTTTTTCCTGTGTCTTTTCCCTTTACCCTGCACCTCCCAGTGTTCTTCCACAGAGGGTTCCACTTGAATGCTTAACTCTTTCTGCACTACTTCAGATTCTTTGATGTCTTTCTGTATTTCAAGTGACTGAATGGAGTCAGTGTCGGGTTTAGGCCTTTCTTCCTCTTGCTGAAGCTCTACTGTCACCTCTTCTTTCAAAACTGTTGTTGGCTCAGACTCAACTGAGAGGCTTAAAGACTCTATAACTGTCTCCCGCTCTGTTATTTCAGCCTCGTGTTTTACTTCTTCTTTGGGTTTTGAAGCATCTTCAGTTTCTGTTAGATCAGCTGGTTTGTCAGATTTGCCAAACAGTGGCATTTTGAATGCGGGGAGCTGTATGCCCCATCCCCAAGAACTGGTATCTTTTTCTTCAGTGATAATGAATTCACTTGTAGTTTCTGCCTCTGTTTCTTCTAACTCAAGCTGAATGTCTCCTTTCGGCTGTGGCATAGCAACCGAGCTATCTGGAATAGCCTTTTGATCAGACTGAACAAAATGGAGCGTTGATAACGTCGGAAGCTGTGTTTCGGGAACTGATACTTCCATAACTGTCTCTAGAATTTGTGTTTTGGGTTCTGTAATTTCAGTCTCTTGAGTTGTTCTAGCTGTATCCACTCTTTCTTCAGACACCTCTAGAATTTCTGCTTTGGGTTCTGTAACTTGAGTGTCTTGAGTTGTTTCTCTCTCTTTTTCTTCAGAGTCAACCTTGCTGTCTTCTTTGTGCTGTGGGATTTCCTCTGTGCCACCTGCCAGACCAGTTTGCTCCGTTGTAGAAAGTGTTAAGACTGTGGATGTTGGAAGCTGTGTTTCGCAAATTGTCAATTCTGTTACTGTTTGCAGAATTTGTATTGTGGGTTCTGTAATTAGAATCTCTTGAGCTGTTACAGCTGTATCAACTCTGTCTTCAGACATTGTCAAGAAAAGTTTTGTCTCAGTTGTCTCAGTTGTTATAGTTGCAGTCTCTGCCATCTCTTCTTGAGTTTTTAGTTCTTCTTCGGTTGGAGACAAAGTATCATCAATGTCTTCAATCTCAAATTCAGTTTTTGTTTCTGAGGTGTATCCTTCCAGGGGAGAAGTAAGACCTGTCTCTTGGTATTCAGTAGCTATGACAGTTTTTTCCACTTTTGTAACCTTTTTCCTGTGTCTTTTCCCTTTACCCTGCACCTCCCAGTGTTCTTCCACAGAGGGTTCCACTTGAATGCTTAACTCTTTCTGCACTACTTCAGATTCTTTGATGTCTTTCTGTATTTCAAGTGACTGAATGGAGTCAGTGTCGGGTTTAGGCCTTTCTTCCTCTTGCTGAAGCTCTACTGTCACCTCTTCTTTCAAAACTGTTGTTGGCTCAGACTCAACTGAGAGGCTTAAAGACTCTATAACTGTCTCCCGCTCTGTTATTTCAGCCTCGTGTTTTACTTCTTCTTTGGGTTTTGAAGCATCTTCAGTTTCTGTTAGATCAGCTGGTTTGTCAGATTTGCCAAACAGTGGCATTTTGAATGCGGGGAGCTGTATGCCCCATCCCCAAGAACTGGTATCTTTTTCTTCAGTGCTTATGAATTCACTTGTAGTTTCTGCCTCTGTTTCTTCTAACTCAAGCTGAATGTCTCCTTTCGGCTGTGGCATAGCAATTGAGCTATCTGGAATAGCCTTTTGATCAGACTGAACAAAATGGAGCGTTGATAACGTCGGAAGCTGTGTTTCGGGAACTGATACTTCTATAACTGTCTCTAGAATTTGTGTTTTGGGTTCTGTAATTTCAGTCTCTTGAGTTGTTCTGGCCGTATCCACTCTTTCTTCAGACACCTCTAGAATTTCTGCTTTGGGTTCTGTAGCTTGAGTGTCTTGAGATGTTTCTCTCCGTTTTTCTTCAGAGTCAACCTTGATGTCTTCTTTGTGCTGTGGGATTTCCTCTGTGCCACCTGCCAGATCAGTTTGCTCCGTTGTAGAAAGTGTTAAGACTGTGGATGTTGGAAGCTGTGTTTCGCAAATTGTCAATTCTGTTACTGATTGCAGAATTTGTATTGTGGGTTCTGTAATTAGAGTCTCTTGAGCTGTTACAGCTGTATCAACTCTGTCTTCAGACATTGTCAAGAAAAGTTTTGTCTCAGTTGTCTCAGTTGTTATAGTTGCAGTCTCTACCATCTCTTCTTGAGGTTTTAGTTCTTGTTCGGTTGGAGACAAAGTATCATCAATGTCTTCAATCTCAAATTCAGTTTTTGTTTCTGAGGTGTATCCTTCCAAGGGAGAAGTAACACCTGTCTCTTGGTTTTCGGTAGTTATGATAGTTTTTTCCACTTTTGTAACCTTTTTCCTGTGTCTTTTCCCTTTACCCTGCACCTCCCAGTGTTCTACGACAGAGGGTTTCACATGAATGCTTAACTCTTTCTGCACAACTTCAGATTCTTTGACGTCTTTCTGTATTTCAAGTGACTGAATGGAGTCAGTGTCGGGTTTAGGCCTTTCTTCCTCTTGCTTAAGCTCTACTGTCACCTCTTCTTTGGAAACTGTTATTGGTTCAGACTCAACTGAGAGGCTTAAAAACTCTTTAACTGATTCCCCTACTTGCTCAGAGTGGCTAATATCTGGCTTTGATGATGTTGGAGGCTGTATTTCGTGAATTGATGTTTCTTTAACTGTCTCTAGAATTTTTGTTTTGGGTTGTATAATTGGCATGTCTTCATATTTTTTTGCAATATCCATTCTTTCTACAGATACCTTCATGAAAACATCTTTTTTAACAATCTTATTCTCTACAGTTTCAGCTTCATTTTTAGATTTTAATTCCTCTATAGTAGGTGAGAGGGAACAACTGATATCTGCAACTTTAAAATCTCTTTTCATGTTTGAAGACAGAAATTGTTGAGTTAGTGAAGTTTTTTCTTTTACTTGTCTTTCTGTAGATATAATAGTTTTTGGAATTTCTGTAATTTTTACACCTTTTCTCTCCTCTAGCTTGCTGTGTAAAACTTCTACCTCTGAATTCATTTCAGATGAGTGGACTTTTAATGGCTTCCTTTCTTCACTTACTTTCTTTTCATCTGAAATTGTTGTGTGAATGCCACTGTAAACAGTGCCATATTCAGATGTGTCACTGTTGATGTCTATGTTTGCATTTGTGCCTTGTAAAGTGTTTGTTGTGGGTGTGTATTTTAGTTTTTGAGGTTTACTGATATCGTTATTATCTAAATCAAGTTCTTGACTAAAACCCCCCGTTATTGAGCTTGTTACAGTTATGGTATTTTCTTGTTCTCCTTTTTCTCCATCTTGTTTTTTTAATTCATGTATTATTTTCTTTTCTTCACTCACATTTGTGCTAATATCTTTTTTAAGTTTAAAATCTGTTCTGCTTTTTTGTTCTGTTTCTTTTTCATTATTGTCAGAAATACATTCACAATATTTAGCAATTTGCATGTGAGGGAAAATAATGTTTATGTCTTTTGCAAAATCTACTGTATCATTTGCATCAATTTCTTCTGATGTTTCATTCACTTTATTTTCACTAACTTCAAGTGTATTTTTTTTAATAAATGATATATTGATATCTGCCTCAGTGGGAACATTATCAAAAACTCCATCTTTTTCAATTTTGATTTCATGCTTTGAATATGAACTTAACTGGCTATCATGCTTAAGCTCTTCTGAAAATGTCCACTTGTTGTAAACATCATTAATATTGTCACTGCTTTGACTGTCTGTATTTGTATGAACCTTGTAATGACCTTTAGGTCCCCTGAATTGTGGAAGTGATAGCTCAACTTTTGGTAACTTAACTTTTACAATACCCTTTTTGCCATCTTTATTTAGATCTATAATAGTTTTATAGTCTTTCTCACTACTGTCTTTTACTTTTTGTGTGATTGTATCAAAAGAAGACATTTTTAATGTGGGCTTTTTTAACAATGCCTCCCTGCTTTCATTATCATTAGGTTCACACATGAATTCATATTTTAAACGTATATTTGAATCATTTGCATTATCTTCTATAAAAGCTTCCTCAGGTAAGGTCTGTCCTGGTGAAAGAATATCAGTAACTGGCATATCCAGCTCTGGTACTGGAATCTCTGACATCATATCTGTATTTAACTTTATTTTTTTAGTGACTAACTTGTCAGAACCCTCATCTTGTAGAGGTAATTGTACAGGATTATAAAGCACATGTATATTTTCTTTATCCACCCTTTCACCCTCAAGTAATGTATAGTTTTCTTTCTCTGTGTCTAAGAAATGGATATTGAGATCTGATTGATTTTTGTCTAAATGAGGTTGTACACATTTCTGTTTCAGTATAGTTTTTTGATGAATAATATCCCCTGTAGCAACTGGTTCTTTATTCTTGGGAATGTATGACACCACTGGAATTTTGTTACTTTCAATATTCTTAGTTCTGCTGCTTGCAGTGTCTGTTAACAATGTTGATAATATTGGGACATCAGCAATTATTACAGAGTCTTTACCCTCTGATCGTATATTAGTAGTATTTATATTGGAATGTTCAACATTTTCAGATCTAAAAGACTTTCTTTGCAGTTTTGGTAGCTTAGGCATTTTTATTATTGGCATTTGTAGCTTCCACCCTGATAAAACATGTTGTCTGCCTGGAAGCCCTTTGTCTGAAGTTGGCTCTGTACCACTAAGACTGGATTCTACCTTTTCAGCTACATTTTTGTGTTGTAATTCTGCAAATTCACATGTGTTATTTATTTTAGCTGACGCATAATGTTTTGATGGCTCAGTTTGAAATTCATTCATTGCATCATCATTTACAAGTCTTTTGAAAGCTACGCAACTTGTACTTACTTTTTCATCTTCAGGAATATTGTTTTCTTCTGTATTATTACCTGAGAAAGGATGAAATTCTATATTCAGATGAGAACTAGATGAGTGAGCTTCACAAGTATCATCAACTTGAGCACGGGTGCTTCCTAATATTGTCTTCTTTGACTTTTTCTTTCTTTGTTTTGACATCATTGTTTCATCTTTTGGATGTGTAAGAACATCACAGACCTGTTGACCTAAATCAGTTTGTTGTGACAACTCATTAATTCTTTCTTCTGCAGAACTTTGCAATATTGTTGTTTGATCCCTTTTTTGTATTGGTGATACTTTGCATGGAGATGGCAAGGTTTTTTCTTTTACTATAATAACTTCAGGGAGGGTCTCTCTCCAGATAACATTCTGTATATTTTCTTTTTTGTCTTTTGATTTATCAGTAGAAATGTAAGAATGTAATGATTCACCTTTTCTAAGCTGAGTTTTAGGAACCGAATGGTGATCTATTTTTACACTGATACTACTGTCTAAACTCCTTTTTTCTTTTAGTCTTCGCTGTGGATCAGCCTGCTTTTTTGTTTCCAGTTCCAATATTTGTTCCCCACTTGCTGTCTTTCTGCATTGAAGTTCCATTCCAGGGAACTCTCTTTCATACTGTTTTATAGAAATATCTTCTTGCTCAGAGTGAAGTTCACTTACTCTTGAGGTATCTTGGGTTTCTTCATCATTGGTTTCTGATGTGCTTCTAGAACTTCTATGCCCAAGAAACCCAGTAGTTGTAATTGACTGAAATTTTGGCCAAGAAAGTCTGTCTTTTTTTGAACGCTTCTTTTTATGCTCTCTCTTTCGAACTGTTTTATCACCCTCTGTAGTTTTAAAACTATAAACTTGATCACCGTTATCCTGCAATGACAAAAAATTTGAAATCTTCAGTATAGTACAGAGATTTTAGAACCAAATAAAAAGCAGTCCTAAACATAAGATACATCTGTATGTATATAATATGTGGAAATATATATATATATATATATATATATATATATCCCCATTAAATGTGGTCATGCTATGTGCCTGTGCTAACTACTCTGTTTTATAAAATGGCTTAAAAAAGAACAATGAATTTTTCTAGATTAGAACATTAAGGGGCACATTTACTAAGGGTCGAATTTCGAAGTGAAAAAACTTCAAAATTCGACCATCGAATTGTAGTAGTTTGATATTCAAAGTCGAAGGCAAAGTTTTTTTTGATTGAATATGGGAATATTCGATCAAAGTAAAATCATTCGATTGATCAATTAAATCCTTTGATATAAACAATTCGATCGATTTAATCAATCGATCGAACGATTTAAAAAAAAATCGACTTCTAAAAACGTAGCCAAATGTTGGCTATAGGTTCTAGGAGGTCCCCATAGGCTAACATAGCAATTTGGCAGGTTTAAGGTGGCGAAGTGTCGAAGGTGATGTTTTTTAAAGAGACAGTACTTCGATTTCCGAATGGTCGAATATTCAAAGTTTTTCAATTTGAATTGAAGTCGAAGCTGAATTTGGCCTATTCGATGGTCGAAGTACCCAAAAAATTACTTCGAAATTCGAAGTTTTTGAATTTACTTAATGGGCCCCTTAGCATACAGAGAAAGAACGGATATCAGGCACCAGAACAAACCAATTTTTATGTACCTGGTTGTATATTATACATGGCTATTATTAGGTAAATAATAAATTGTATCATTACAGCCATCTACATATGTGTTACTGCTATGGCTTACGTATTGTACTGGCTTATCTCTATAAGGAGACTCTACCTGTTTCTGTTTCTCTGGCTTGTTTTGTATGACAGAATGCATTTTCTCTCTGTCTTCTTTTTCAAGCTTGCGTTTCAAGTTAAATTGTACTTTGTATGGTTCAGACTGCTGTAAAATCTTAAGTGCATCCTCATAGGTGATATCATCAAAATATATTGTTGCACTTAAAAGTTGGTCTCCTACAAAAGAGTGATGTGAAGTAGAATTATTTGTTAACACCTACAATGAAACAAGAAGTTAATATACTTTTATAAAACATAACCCGGTCAGAAAAGGATATTTATTTACATGAAACTTAAAATATAGACTAATTAAGTAGATGTAATTAATATATTTAATTTAATCAATTCAATAAGTATTTGTATATAATTTTCTAATACTCATGACTCCTTCATGATGTTTGACATTATGGGTGCTATTTTTAACTGAATGGGAAGCAATGTTCATAACCTTTCCAACATCTCAACATCTTTAGCAATACAGCAGTTCACCATTTTAGACCATTTTAGGCCATCAGATTTGGGGAACCCACTTAAAACTTCTTGTAAAACAGGAAAAGTTATAAGGGTTCGTTTACAACTGTTTTTTGTGTGCATTGTGTAGTGTGCAAAGTATAATCATACCATGTTTTTTACCAACAATAGTGATGTGATTATAAATTGGAAGCAGCCAAATTACCATGTAGTTTGTACTTTTGTACATCAGTAGTGTACAAGGCAGCATACACATTTGCTATTTTCTCAGGGAGGAAACTAATGTAATCTAAGAATGTCTGAATTCCAAGGTAACATCTTTGCATTGGTTACCATTTCTACTTGTTTGTTTTTGGCTTATACCAAAAAGCCATACCTTCTTTAATGCAGAATATATCTGAATGTGGAGATTCCTTTAGTACTTGGGATACAATTATTCCTTGCTCTCGTCCACCAGTTATAGTAAATCCACTGGCACCTCTTTCAGCTTCAGTGCTTAAGGTTACTTCCATTGATTCCTGTAAAAATACATTTTCTGCAGTTAGACAAAGAAGCATAGAGTTGGGACGAATCTGAGCCATTTTCAACCTGATTCATATTTGGCAGAATCTAAGAGGCTGACCAAACCAAATCCAAACCCTACTTAAAGCTAAAATTTGATACAAATGTGCATCAAATCAGTGACATTAATGTAATCTACACAATCAGCCAAATTAAATTATATTTTTATTTCTGTTAAAACACATTTGAAGTTTCAGTAAAGAAAAATACAAGAATAAGATACGACACTACTTATAAAATATGGGGATGCTGGACTGTTTGGGTTCTTGGATTCTTATCCAAGAATAAGATAAGAGATTACTTATAATATATGGGTGTCATTAATTGTTAGCGTTCAGAAGGGAATTGCACCATGGGCTTCAACAATTGTTATGCGTAATGATGACCTTGTTTTGGGAAGCACAACAATGCCTCAAATACAGGGATACAATAGTACTGGTAGCCAGTAGTTTTTTGCCCCATCATTACTCTGCGAGGAAGAAAAGTCATATTGTGAGGACAGGCTATCAACAACCCTTTAATGTAGCATATGGTAAGATGTGGGACACCACAGTGATATTATTCCCTTCATAAAAGTATTTATCTCTTATTCCTAGAAACAGAATAACATTAATACAACAGAACAGAGCTCACCTCTGAATCACTCATTTTTGAGAATGGATGGGAGGTACGTATAAATGATGTTTTCCTTATTCTGCTTGAAAACTCCGAGGTGGTATATATTGAACTGTCCTATATTGAGGCAATAATTCAGATTGTAACAAGCTTAATTTACATTGTACGTCAGATTATAGTATTCAATTATTATTTTTATTCTTTATTCTTTATTCTATATAACACTATCATATTTCACAGCACTTTTCAAAAATTATACTTCATTTATGCTTCACCGGAGTTTACAATCAAAGTCCTCTATCACATTGACACATACATTAGGGTCAGAGTTATCAGAAGCCAGTTAACCTGCCTGTATTTTCTGCACAAATATGGTTTTTGTACACAATGCATTTGGAGTTGCTTCTGCTTAATTATTGCACTTCTGGTGCATACAAGGAAAGAAGTACAGGGAATGTGTTACAGTCATATGAAAAGGCTTGGGAAACCTCATCAGCCTGCATAATAATTTATTCCACTTTCAACAAAAAAGAGAACAGTGGTATGTCTTTCATTTCCCAGGAACATCTGAGTACTGGGTGTTTTCTGAACAAATATTTTTAGTGAAGCAATATGCAGTTGTATGAAATTAAATCAAATGTGAAAAACTGTCTGTGCAAAAATGTGGGCACCCTTGTAATTTTGCTAATTTGAATGCAGGTAAATGCTCAATACTGATTACTGGCAACAACAAATTGGTTGGAGCTTGTTGAGCCTTGAACTTCATAGGCAGGTATGTCCAATCATGAGAAAAGGTTTTTAAGGTCAATTGCAAGTTGAGCTTCTGACTCTCCTCTGAAGAGTGACAGCATGGGATCCTCTCAAAAGAAAAGAAATATTGTTCAGTATCATGGTTTACGTTAGGGGGAGGCTACAAAAAGTTATCTCAGAGGTTTAAACTGTCAGTTTCAACTGTAAGGAATGTAATCAGGAAATGGAAGGCCACAGGCACAGTTGCTGTAAACCCCAGGTCTGGCAGGCCAAGAAAAATGCAGGAGCGGCATATGCGAAGGATTGTGAGAATTGTTACAGACAACCCAAAGATCCCCTCCAAAGACCTGCAAGAACCTACAGATATTGTATCTGTACATTGTTCTACAATTCAGCGCAATTTGCACAAAAAACATCTGTATGGCAGATGAGAAAGAAGCCCTTTCTGCACTCATGCCACAAACAGAGTCGCTTGTTGTATGCAAAAGCTCATTTAGACAAGCCACAGTCATTTTGGACCAGACAAAAATTGAGTCATTTTGTCAAACAAAAAGTGCTTTGCATGGCGGAAGAAGAACACCGCATTCTAAGAAAAACACCTGCTACCTACTGTCAAATTTGGTGTAGGTTCCATCATGCTGTGGGGCTGTGTGGTTAGTTCAGGAACTGGGGCTCTTGTTAAAGTCGAGGGTCAGATGAATTCAACCCAATATCAAAAAAATTCTTCAGGATAATGTTCAAGCATCAGTCAAAAAGTTGAAGTTACGCAGGGGTTGAATATTCCAACAAGACAATGACCCTAAACACACTTTGAAATCTACAAAGGCATTTATGCAGAGGGAGAAGTACAATATTTTGGAAAGGCCGTCACAGTCCCCTGACTTGAATATCATGGAAAATCTATGGGATGATTTGAAGCAGGCTGTCCATGCTCTGCAGCCATCAAATTTAACTGAACTGGAAAGATTTTGTATGGACGAATGGTCAAAAATACCACCATCCAGAATCCAGACACTCATCAAAGGCTATAGGAGGGGTCTAGAGGCTGTTACATTTGCAAAAGGAGGGTCAACTAAGTATTGATGTAATATCTCAGTTGGGGTGCCCTTCTGCACCTTGTACTAATTTTGTTATGATGCATATTGCATATTTTGTGTAAATCCAATAAACTTTATGTCACTGCTGAAATACTACTGTTTCCATAAGGCATGTTATATATTAACAGGAAGTTGCTATTTTGAAAGCTCGGCCAATAATAAACAAAACTCCAAAGAATTCAGAGGGGTTCCCCAACTTTTTCATATGACTGTAAGTACAGGCCTCCCTAGTTCCTTGTGCCTGGAAGCACTGTGACTCCATATGGCTAATGTAATAAAATTTGCAAGGTTTGTGCCATTTATAGCAGTCAATCAGGTAACAAAAAAAAAATCGAAAATTCGAATATCGAAATTTATCATGTACTATCTCTTTAAAAATTAGACTTCGACCATTCGCCATCTAAAACCTGCTGAATTGCTGTTCTAGCCTATGGGGGACCTCCTAGAACCTATTTGGAGTCAATTAGTGGACTTTTGGGGGGAAAACTTTGCTTCAAATTTGATCAAATTCACTATTACTTTGTTTCGTACGATTTGAATTCGGCCGAATATGGACCTATTCGATCGAAAATGGACCTACTCGGCCAAAGAAAAACTTTGACTTAATTTCGGTTGGTCTTTTTAAATTCGAATTTCTAAGTTTTTCAAATTCGAAAGTCGACCCTTGAATCATCTTATTAGTAAAAATCATAATTTACCTCAGTATTAATATAGAATTCATTTATTGCATATTCATAAACTGGAGAGGAGCCTTGTGGTCTCGGCCTAACGTTTTCTAGGTCCACATCAATGGTCTGCAATAAAGAGAAATGCCAACATAAGATGATATACAGTAACACCTTTAATTGTTATTGTGTAAAACATAAAACTAAAACATGAAATATGATATTGCAAAGCTTCTGGTCACTAGAACACTTTCTTAAGCATACAATTCACATAGCATTTTAAACCCTAATGACATCACATGACTCCTTTTAGTTAACTTTTAATGGGCAATTAAAAATTCATGATTTACACACTATAATATTACATCACAACAAGCATTTTTAAAATAATGAATTAATAGCTTATATAATATAACTGCAACATTGTGCTTATTTCAAAGCAATTAGGAAGAAAAAAATAACTGACTCCACCCCTGAGCCAACGTAAAATTAAAATGATTACATTGTGTAATGTCAGGCAAATGGTTTATATATATATATATATATATATATATATATATATATATTTATATATATATATATATATATATATTTATATATATATATTTATATATATATATATATATATATATATATATATATATACACACACACACACATATATATATATATATATATATATACATATATATATATATACTGTATATATATATATTTAATGGGGGTTAGGAAAATTCCTGATAAGAAGCATAATAATATCGATATTATCGTCACTTACAGTGTCGTCTTCTTCAGCTTCTCCGTCTGGCTCTTCTGCCTTCAGAGGTTTATTAGAAACTAAAGAGAAATGAATGGAGAGAAAATGTAAAATTCTTATGGGGGAATGTAATAAAAGTCACAAAGTGAAAAACAATTTGCACAAATAAGAATAAAAAAATTGCATGTTGTAATTTACTTCCTTAAAGGAGAACTAAACCCTTAATTATAAAAACCCCTACCCCCCTACCCTACATGGACCCAACTCCCTGCTCCCCCCAGCCTAGGGGGTACCACCAGTAAATGCCCCTAACTCTTTACTTATCCCTCTGTGCAGCTTGTTTAGATGAGTTCACGGGTGCCATCTTCTTCTCTTCGGTTATCTTGCCCGTGAACTCTGCTGCACAGAATCTGCACCAAGGGGAACGTAAAGAGGTAGGGGCATTTACCTGGGGTAACACCTAGGATGAGGGGAGCAGGGAGGGGGGTCTATGTAGGGTAGGGGGGTAGGGTTTTTTTTTATAATTAAGGGGTTGGTTCACCTTTGAATTGTTATTGTATTGCAAATTTTAATTGCACTCTTTTAAGAAGTACTTGAAGGTGTCGTAATCTTTTGGAGCAAACATAACAACTTTTTCGGTAAGAACTTTTATTACATTCACTGTGCACTGGGGCAAACCATCTTCCATTGTCGGAAGTGGTCGTTAAACAGGTTCCGGCTTAACAAAAGCAATATTAAATTTGAGCAAAGGATAGTTTGTTCACGCAAAGGCATAACTTTCCACATTGCGAATATTATTCTGTTACCTACTTTTATTGCATTCCCCCCATATCAAGAATTCACAAAAGGATCATCAAAAGCCTAATTAGGAGTTGCACAGAGGGTTATCTATTCATATATAGGCATCAGACTACAGAAACATTACATTGATATAGTACAGTGCAGTTGGAGGTATTAACCCTTTAAGTGCCAGCAGACCTTTGCATTTCATTTGCACTCAGTGCCAGATGTTTTTTTGAACATTTTCGGCTCTCTCAGTTTAGGGGCATTTCCTGGGGGTTAGTTTACTTAGGAAAACTATAGATTGTTTTTTTTTCATATTTCCACTTCTGAAACAAGATCTAGAGCTCTAAATACAAAAAATTTTTTTAAAATTGCTATTTTTTATGATATAGGGATTCATACCAGAATTTTTTTTTTTTATGCACAAAAATCCAACCAATTTGGAAAGCCTCAAGTGTCTCAAATGTGCCAATACCAGATATGTATAGTTTTTTTTATGGAGATTTCTATAGATCAAAAACTCCCAGTAGTAAATTAAATTATCGAATTTCAAAGCAATACAGTAGAATATAGCATACTTCAAATTCTAAAGCCAAAAAATCCTGGAACATTAGGTTTACCCCAGGAAACCATATATTTTTGAAAAGTACACATTTTGCCGAAACCAAACCAGTTTTGATCAAATACATGAAAATCATCTCACCTTCCACTTTCTACCATTTTATCTCCCATACAGTATTAGGTACCATGAAGAAACATCCTAAATATCAATGTGGTCCACTGAACAGTTTAATGCCAATTGTGCAATGGATTACCAAAGTATCTGGGGTTTACAGACCCCAAAATGAAATTAGTACATACGCATTGTCCTGGAGGTTACTTAAAAAAATCAACACATTTACTGCATTTTTGTGGGGTAGAAACACAAAAAATACATTGACCCCCCAAAACTATATATTTTTGGAAAGTAAACATTCAGCCGAATCCAAACTGGGTAACCATGTCTTTCTACTGCAAACTACCAAAGTGCAAAGCCACGCTAAACATACCATTTTTTAAGTAATATCGGAAAATGGCCACAAAGCTTGCACTTTACCCCATTGTATGCCCCACATTTTGTAACATATCAGCATAAAATTTCCTAAATATGAACACCAGGGGTCTACTGAACACGTTGATGCCCAATATGCATAGATAAACGAAAGTATGTGATGTACAATGAAAATAGTGCATGTGAATTTCAGCACAATGTTATTAGCACAGAGTAGGCAATATGTGGCTTATTTTAACTCGTCCTAAGCCTAGTACTCCAGACAAGATACTACTGCCTTGTGAAGCGGCATTTGCCTTGCTTTGAATGTACAGCATAAGGTTACCTACAAGAATTTATTTTTAAAGCTGGGCCTTCCAACTCCTGTCCATCAAGACGACTGAGCTTGCGTGCCTCCAGCTGCTACAATTTATTATTGACAGCAGAGTCTTTTGCCGCACACCACTTACTTTCTTACTGGGTGCATCCGTATCCCTGGCCGCCTCCACGCCAAATATTACAACGAATGTACAAAGTGGGAAAGAGCACACCAGAATATGTAGGCAATGCCTTAGTTCATTTGCAGATTTATTGAGTGCACAAGCTTTCGGGGTCACAGCCCCTTCCTCAGGTGCAATACAGAAGCAGTGAACACAGTGCAATTTAAACATTCAACCCCCAAACAAAAAACAGGCAATTAATCCCATCATGTGACTTATTAACCCCTTCAGCATTTATACAAAGACAAAAAGTCCCAAAAGATTGTGGTCAATCTGTGTGCAATTACACGAATCAAATATCACAGTCCACTTTCTTATCTGAAAAAATGTGACAATACAAAACATATTAAAAACATTGTTGCAAAGTCATATACAATATATAAAATCTACAATTTATTATTGGTCATCGGAACCTCTGTTTAATCACCTTGTATGTAGTCTGCCTTCCTTGGTGATTAATTTTGGGTTATTTCAGAATTGATTTTTCATAACTGGCAGCAAATTGTTTTCCATTTTGGCACAGGGTCTGTGTGTTATACCATACTTGAAAAAAAGGGGGGCAAACAAGTAAAATCCTACTATGGGCTCTCATATTAATCCGTGTCTCTGTCTTAATAAACAAGCCAAATGTATTTTTAGAAATGGTTACAAAAGGCAGATGATGACAGACCCTAGAAAAAATTCTACAGACTCCAAGACAATTAGCAGCACAAAATTTGGCATACGTATTAGCTCTAAGCAGCTTTCAGTGTTACATTACACGGACCCTGATTTCTTAGTGCAAACGAAGGAAATCTGGTAAATAAAAGGAAATAAAAACAGTTGCACAAATCTGGTTGTGGAAATTCAGATTTTTTATATTTAACTGCTAAATATATCAACTTAATGTAGGATTTAATTGTTTTACTGTATTAGCCCTGACACTTTTGCTGGCAATCTATTCTATGGGCCTCTCAGCCATTCTGGGAAGTGTTTCATTAGGTTACAATTTAGTTTACCTTGTTCTAAAGGCAGTGCCGCTGGGCAGGCACCCTAGGCAGGCCCGGCAGTCGCTGCGCCTGCGCGAATCTGCGCTCGCGTGCGCATAAGCGCAAAAAAACGCAGTCGGGCAGAGAAGGGAACCGGTACGGATCTACTGCGCATGCGCCGAATGTCACAAAGTTTTCCGATTTCACTTCGTGACATTCGGCGCATACGCAGTAGATCCGTACCGGTAAATGTTCCTACTGCGCATGCGCCAGAAGACGCCAGTCAAAGCAGGAAGAAGACGCGCGTGGGAGAAGATGGCGACTGTGAACTCTGTGGACAGGACTTGCGCAGAGGGGTGAGTAACAAGTTAGGGGCATTTGCCCAGGGGGACAAGTAGGCCAGGGGGGAGGGGGGCAACACAGGGGAGGGGGGAGGGGTTTTGCGCCCAGGGGGTTTCCTTCTCCTTTAAGGATCAAAATGACAACTCCATAGAGAACCTGAGCTCCTTGCAGCGTCTCGGGGCAATATATTCACCGCTGCCAAGAAAACTGGTTCCTGATCGACACTTACTTTTGTACTGAGTTGCAGCTAAACCCATTCCATTACATAATCAGTGTGGGGAAATCATATGCTCAGAGATTATTCATAGCATTTATCAGCTATACAGGAGCAACAATCTATAACTAATAAACCATACCAATTCAAATTCAAATTCAGTTTTATGGCATTAACAACCAAAACATAATCCTAAAAAACATTTGGAATTTTAGTGGCCTTAAAGGAACAGGTCAGTGTAAAAATAAAAACTGGGTAAATAAATAGGCTGTGCAAAATAAATAACGTTTCTAATATAGTTAGTCAGGCAAAAATGTAATGTATAAAGGCTGGAGTCACTGGGTGTGTAACATAATAGCCAGAACACTACTTCCTGCTTTTCAGCTCTCTAACTCTGAGTTAGTCAGCGACTTGAAGGGGGGGCACATGGGACATAACTGTTCAGTGAGTTTGCAATTGATCCTCAGCATTCAGCTCAGATTCAAAAGCAACAGTTATGACCCATATGGTCCCCCTCAAGTCACCGATTGGTTACTGCCTGGTAACCAATAAGTGGAAACCAAGAGAGCTGAAAAGCAGGAAGTAGTGTTCTGGCTATTATGTTACACATCCAGTCACTCCAGCCTTTATACATTACATTTTTGGCTAACTAACTATATTAGAAACATTTTTTATTTTGCACAAACCATCTATTTACCCAGTTTTTATTTTTACACTAAACAATTCCTGTAAGTGCTCGATCACACCACAGAAATGGAAGCTCACTCGTTTGCACACACAAAACACTTTATACAAATAATATATCTTGGTTTTGCAACTGCATAAAAAATGTAGAGATACTAGGGATGCACTGAATCCAGGATTCAGAATGGGATATAGGAGAATTCAAATTTGATGTACTTTGTATTGGCATTCATTTTGTGTCTTACCACTCCTTGATTTGCTAGTGGTTGTACCGAGGCATTCTGGCTATGATGTGGTTCACTCACAATTTCCATTATTCCTGGCTGATTTACATTAGGGGCAGATTTATCAAGGGCCAAATTCCAAAGTGATGGGAGTTTTTTTACACTCCCATAACTTCGAAATTCGAATAAAAAAAGATCAACTGAAATTTATCAAAAAAATCAAAGTTTTTTTTGTGGGTGAATAGACCGTTTTCATTCATTTTCTAATCAAAGTAACATTGTATTTGAATTAAAAAAAATTAGAATTTTCAAAGTTCACCAATTGACTCCAAATAAGTTCTAGGAGGTCCCCCATAGGCTAAAACAGCAATTCGGCAGGTTTTAGATGAATAATGGTCAAAGTCAGATTTTTAAAGAGACGGTACATAATAAATTTTCAATATTCAAATTTTTTTCAAATTCAAATCGAGTTTGGACTATTCCCTAGTCGAAATACAGAAAATATAGCTCCAAATTCGAATTTTTTTACTTCGAAACTTCACGTTGACCCTTAGTAAATCTGTCCCTAATAGTAATGTGATTCTAGGAAAAATGTAGCTTTTTTCAAATATTAATTTACCCAATAAAGATCTGCATTTCAAGTTGTAACCTACATGTAGTCAGAGCATTATCTCTTGGTGCCTCCAGTCATTTGCATACATGGAAGCCATCCTCTCTCCACTTGTGACAAACAGGTTGTAGCCTGAAATGTATACTTGCAAATTTTTCAGACAAACATTCAGGGGGTTATTTATTAAAACTCAAACACCCATATGTAATAAAAGGCACTAAGTTTGCCCAGGAGCAGTAACCCATAGCAACCAATAAGATGTTTGCTTTTAGACAGGTGACCAGTAAATGCTACCTGCTGGTTGGTTGCTATGGGTTACTGCTCCTGGGCAAACTTAGTGCCTTTTATTACATAACCCCCTATATGTTCTCATTATTTTATTAAAACAAATTCGAGCCAACTCCCATCCACAATTATTTTTTATCTATCAATAAAATAACTTGAAAATTTTGGTGCGGGAAAAGACTAGATAAAATCATAAAAAATTTCAATCGTACAATTTTTTCTGATTTCATACCCGAAATGCAGAATTTTTGGGATTATTGCCTGAAAACAACAGTGCAGATCATTATATATTACAGTTGCAAAAAGGACATCTAGAAATAGATGAAATGAGCATGCACTCCTCAACCAGCCAAGGAAGATACAACTTGACTTTATTCCATATTACTAAAACCGTATCTCCTGATGCGTTTCGTATCTACTGATACGTAATCATAGGCATAGATACGAAACGCGTCAGGACATGTGGTTTTAGTAATATGGAATAAAATCAAGTTTTATCTTTTCTGGCTGGTTCAGGAGTGCATGCTCATTTAGACTATTTCTGCATTGCCACCCCAAGCTACGGGTTGGGGGCGCAGCACCGGAGCCACCTGCTGGTATTGGTGAGTGCGAACCTCAATTGCCTTAATTGCAGGGTATAATAAGCTAGAAAAAAAACCTTTTTTTTTTTTACACAAAAAAATGTGTTTTCTCCTTTACAACCCCAACCAGGAAAATGTGGGTTTAAGTACATAACCTTCTCATTTTCCAGTGTATATGGCACATACAATTATCAATTGTTGTCCTCCAACTGAAGTACACCAATATAGAAACACTGTAGTCATTTTCAATTTAAGACACAATTCACCTTGTTTTTTGCCCAGAATGCAGCATTTCCCCCATAAC